>NC_090652.1:84367969-84445469 GCF_040937935.1 Hyperolius riggenbachi
AATCTATCTGATGATCTATCTGCTGCTAATCTAACGAATGTATGGCCACCTTTAAGGTGGCCATACACTGGTCGATGTGCCATTAGATCGACCAGCTGACAGATCCCTATCTGATCGAATCTGATCAGAGAGGGATCGTATGGCTGCCTTTACTGCAAACAGATTGTGCATCGATTTCAGCCTGAAACCGATTCACCATCTGCTGAGCTGCTCCTGCCGCCTGTCCCCCCCCCCCCCACCGTATACATCACCTGACGCTGGCTCCCGGGCATCTTCTCCGCATTGCACGGCTCTGTTCCGGCTCCATTACGGCGCTTCCTGTTACGCCGTGACCAGGAAGTTCAAATAGAGCGCCCTCTATTTGAACTTCCTGGTCACTTCAGTGACACAGGAAGCGCCGGGATGGATGGAGCCGGAACAGAGCCGTGCAGCGCGGAGAAGACGCCCGGGAGCCAGCCTCAGGTAATGTATACTTGATCGGATCGGCCGCCGCTAGCGACGCGCACTTTACCCGCGGGCGATCGAGGGTAATTTCCCGCACGGCGCGATCGACGGACCGATCCGATTTCGGGAGGAAATCGGATCGGCGGCTGCGTTTACCGCGAACGATTGGCAGCAGATTCGATCCCAGGATCGAATCTGCTGTCGAAACGGCCGGGAATCGAGCCAGTGTATGGCCTGCTTAACACTACACTGGATTAACACTGCATTGTATTAGCACTACACTGCAAACAGTGCCTCACTTCTCTGCAAATTGTGGGGATAATATGGGATATGGGGAGAGAAGTGGGTCTGCAGGGCTGAATTAGATAAAAATGGCACAGGACAACCACAAACGGTGCTGCCATATGCGGCAATAGTAAAAGCTACCATTAGCAGTAAGGATGTTAAATCATGGCACACAATAAATAGTGGCCGCCTAGCAGGGGAGGAGGGGATAGGGTTAGGCAGCAGGGGTGGAGTGGCTAGGGTTAGGCTGGGGGTCTTAGGGTTAGGCATAGGTAGAGGGAGGGTTCAGTGTGAGAGTAGGCAGGGGTGAAAAGATACATTTCGTGGCGATCGCGTCTCCTCCACTTCCTGGTTAGTTTGCAGCTGTCCTGCAGCCAGCCAATCACCATGCGGCTTCAGTCCTCGAATGGTGATTGGCTGGCTGCAGGACTCCTGCAAACTTACCAGAAAGTGGAGGAGACGCGATCGCCGAGACCAGGTGATGTATGAGAAATGCCGGTAATGACATCTTGTTACTAAGGTTATTTACATTTTATGACATTTCTAAAACATTAAATAACCTTAGAAGCAAGATGTAATCATCGGCATCACCCTGCACCATTTTTACTTGCGGTGCTATTTTATAATGTATGCCCTGTGGCACCTGGGCCCTCTGTGGTTGCAGGGATCCCAGTGGCTATTGGTGTACACTTACACACTCACACACACCTACACACTCACACACACAGTGGGCTCGATTCACAAAGCGGTGCTAACCCAGTTAGAGACTTTAGGGGCCTGATTCACAAAGCGGTGATAACTCAGTTATCACGCCTAAAAGACTTTAGGCGTGATAACCTTTGCACTGCTGAGTTAGCACCGTTTTGTGCTCTTTATCGCGCGCAAAGTGCAATCGTGCAACTCCGCGCACAACGCCCATAGGGTTTAATGGGCGCATCGCGCGCACTGCACCGTGCGCCGCGCGATTGCGCGCGCAAAACTTTGCGCGCGGGAATTTCACGCGAGTTTCATTTTATCACGCCTAAACTGAGTTCAGGCGTGATAAAGGGCTTTTCACAGGCGTGCAAACACTTTTCACCGCTTTGTGAATCAGGCCCTAGGCATGATAACCATTGCACCACACTGGTGAAAAGCCAGTTTAGGCGTGATAAGTTTAGGCATGATAAGTTTAGATAAGTTTAGATCGCGCGCAAAGTCCCGCACGCAAAGCAGCGCCATTAAACTCTATGCGAAGTGCACCAGACTTTGTTAGCGCAAAACTTTTGATCAGCTGTGCACTGCGGTGCTAACCCAGTTGGTGCTTAAACTTATCACACCTAAACTTATCATGCCTAAACTTATCACACCTAAACTTATCACGCCTAAACTTATCACGCCTAAACTTATCACACCTAAACTTATCACACCTAAACTTATCACACCTAAACTTGTCATGCCTAAACTGAGTTTAGGCGTGATAAAGGGCTTTTCACCAGCGTGCTAACTGTTAGCACCGCTTTGTGAATCAGGCCCAGTGTCTGCCTTTGTGTACATCTGCAATAGAAGGGGCTCGATTCACAAAGCGGTGCTAACCCAGTTAGAGAATTTAGGCGTGATAACCATTGCACCACGCTGGTGAAAAGCCAGTTTAGGCGTGATAAGTTTAGGTGTGATAAGTTTAGGTGTGATAAGTTTAGGCATGCTAAGTTTAGATAAGTTTAGATCGCACGCAAAGTCCCGCACGCAAAGCAGCGCCAATAAACTCTATGCGAAGTGCACCAGACTTTGCTAGCGCAAAACTTTTGATCAGCTGTGTACTGCGGTGCTAACGCAGTTGGTGCTTAAACTTATCATGCCTAAACTTATCACACCTAAACTTATCACGCCTAAACTTATCACACCTAAACTTATCACACCTAAACTTATCATGCCTAAACTGAGTTTAGGTGTGATAAAGGGCTTTTCACCAGGGTGCTAACTGCTAGCACCGCTTTGTGAATCAGGCCCTAGGAGTTTTTTACAATAAAACTCTAATAAAGCATTTTTGGCAGTAAGTAGGAGAATTCTTCAATTAAAGAAGTGAATGCCATTTCTGTTTCTTTAGAGCTCTTCACCTGAACAAGCTTAGTCTTTTTTTCCCCAATAAATCTTGACTGAATAAGCTTACCGTGATATGTAACATAGACTGTGTCCTTGATTCAGGCAAGAAGAATGCATTGATTAAAACAGCTGAATGTAGTTTAGGCAAAGAGGCTGAATGTACTCTGAAAAATATGACTCTCCAATTGCTATTCAAAGTAAGATCTTGGAATAAAAAAAAACCTAACAAATGAAGCTTGGACCAGCGCCTTCCACACCCGGCCTTATGGAAGATATTGCCATTCTGGGAACGGAATGGGCTTGAGGTTTCATGTGGAAGCTGGAGGTACTTTTTAAGTAAACCTTTTACAAACATGGACAATAAAAAATAAATGTTAAAGGACATCCAAGGTGAAAATATACTGATGAGGAAAACAATTGTATCTATCCTCCTCCTAAAAATGACCTTTTTAGATATCCCACACTTTTATTGGTACTTATCCGTTAGCCGGGCGCATCCTCTAAGTGGCGATAATTACTATTCCCCCTCCAGGCCGCCATGGATAGTAGGGAAAGATGTAACTCTGCTGGAGTTCTATCGCCACCTAGAGGATGCGCCCAGCTAATGGAAAAGAACCGTTTTATTTTATATGTAAATTACATTTTTACGTTTTTACTGTTTCATTGTCTTTGCTCAATAACACTTTCTTTGAAATATGCCAGAGCTCAAATCTGTGGATTATTGTCTCTTGTTATCTCTTTCCTGCTCTCAGAAGCCATTTACTGACAGGAAAGTATTTCATTGCTGTAATTACTAATCAGTGAGGGTTATGCTACAGTCAGACCCAGTCCGACCCGGTCCCGAACCGGATAGAAACTGTCACTTACATACCTGATGTTTAAAAAGAACCCGAGGTGGGGTTCTGACAATGAAATCCGCATACAGAGGCTGGGTCTGCCTATACAGCCCAGCCTCTGTTGCTATCCAGATCCCCCTCTAAACCCCCCTACTGTCAGTCTGCTGCTCCCCCCACCTCCTGCATAGCTCCGGTCCCCGCCCATGTCCCTTCCCTCCCCGCTGATTGGAGGGAAGGGATGCGGGCGGGGACCGGAGCTATGCAGGAGGCGGGGGGAGAGCCGAGACTGACAATACAGAGGTAAACACAGCCCGCACAGCGCGGCTGTGATTTATGGGTGATCGCAGAGCGTAGGGGGGGGGGGGCTTAGGGGGATCTGGATAGCAACAGAGACTGGGCTGTATAGGCAGACCCAGCCTCTGTATGCGGATTTCATTGTCAGAACCCCACCTCGGGTTCACTTTAAACATCAGGTATGTAAGTGACAGTTTCTATCCGGTTCGGGACCGAATCGGACTAGGTTCTCTTTAACTCGGGTTCTCTTTAACTCTTTCAGACAGAGAAAGAAAAAAGAGGAACACAGCATAGTTATTTGTGTGCAAGGAAATGTACATACACGTCACATGTCTCATCATGTCACATGTTACCTCGGTTGTCCTTTAAGTAAATGAATGAAAAAAGTGTTAACGTGTTAAAAAGTGTTAACGTGTTAAAAAGGATAACGTCAAATAAAGAAGCACAGCATGCAGCGGCGGCTGCAGCTTCAGATTTTTTGGGGGGGCTCAAAAGGGGCACAATGGCTGGCCGACAGGGCTCATAGGGGAAATTTGCCATCGTGAAAAAATGGGCGTGGCCATGATGGTCACAGGACTCCTAGTGGCCGGACCGCAAAATGCCTTACAATCGGTTTCAGCACACAGACCATGCAAGCTGTGGTCGCAATCGGTGCGCAGAAACCGCTGGAATTTTGGCCGCAGACCGACTAGAAGGAAGCCTGTGAGTTACGGTAATTACAAATTACACACTATTTCAGCCCACTGATTGGCTGAGTCTAGACCTGCAAATAAAAACCTTTAAACACACTCTATTCTGTTTAGCTAGCGACAATAGTAGCGACTCTTCAGAGACAAGGTTCAGTTTGTGCGGCTGAATAGCAGGGTAGCTGAATACACAAAATGACGTTAGCGTCGTTTTATTAAAATGCAATATAAATAATTAATATATACAGAAAATCGTTAAACTGAACAATTATAGAGACAAATAATAGCACAGTATAGAAAATAAAAATGAGGAAAAAAATACTTAGCGTTTGTGGAAATATGTCCTTTTGGGAAAATCTGAGCACATGGAAAATGTCCTTTGTTTCAGTTCAGGAAAATGGCCGCCAGCCACATGGTCCTCTGGCTGGCTTGATCAGGTCCGCCTGCTTCAATGTGCTTTTGATGAAGCTGGCTTGGGGGTGTGGCAACGCCTGCCCCCTCTGAATTACAAACCAATCACAGTTCAAGTCCTTGGAGAGAGATTCAGGTTGAAACTTATACAACGTTGTAACTCAAAACCGATAAATGCTACATTTGCGCTAATAACAGATTAATATTCCTCAGAGGATGACAATTCCTATGACATCAGACTTGATTAGGGTAGGGGGTCCAGTTCCTGAGAAGTTTAATAACTTGGTTGTAGAGGGCCCCTTGCCCCTCTAGACTGGTATCAAAAGATTCAGCACGACTCTACAAATCCAATGATACCACTCTCATAACTATTTACGGTATTCCGTAAATATGCAAAAAATCATATGACACGTGCATTTCAATCTGCCCCTGCTGGAGCCAGCCAGTCTGGCCCCCGACTGTGAGGGAAGTTTCCTTGGCTGGGCTCACCAAATGGTGGAGCAATTTGACACCTATCTGAGGTCCTGCCAGAGTGCAGACCCTGTGTCCTGAGGTAATTAAAAGTAAACACTAGCCTCTTGGACACAAGCCTTGTTCCTGTTCATTCGCAAATCAAAAGACACCCTGCACCTAAGTTACTGCTATTTCTCTGCTGAGAGAAAGAGAGAGCCCAGATTGACTGCAGATAGCCACAGACAGTCAATTTAGATTCTATCTTAATCCCAATTGGTGCAGAAAATCGATTGCGATCGCATTTTGTCACGGACGGTTCCATGACAGCCCCCCCCCCCCCCCCCTTTGACTGAGGCTAGACACACACCCGCAAGATGTGTGGCGTTGCCGCTAATCTGGCTGATGGGCCTCCAGTTGCCGGTACGGCGGGAGAACTTATTGGAGCCTGTGGCTCGGTTCACCTGGACAGGTCGCTGTCCGCTACTCTCAGGTTTGACCCAACACGGACCGTTCTGGACAGGGCGTTTGCGCCATTGCGTTCGGATGTGGTGTCTGCCAGGACTGCTGACAACGGGCAGTAGGTTGGGTAGGTCAACAGCCAGTCCACACAGGGGTTCCCTGCTAAGTGGCTGTGGACCTAAGGGAACCCCCCGGGAATCCCTGGACCTTCCCAGCTCCTGACAGACGGCACATGCTTTGCAGTATTTGGCTACATCCATGTTCATTCTGGGCCAATTAAACTGTTTCCGAATACAGGCAAGTGTCTTGCGGACACGTACTCGGGACCACAAGCCATTTGGTATTCGCATGTGATCTACCGGTGGTGGGCTGCACAGCCTTGCTGTACAGTCGCCCACCTTCCCAGTACACCTTGAAAGCGGCCCCGTCTGCGAGGGGCTTAGAGGCTTGCTGCCTGAGCGCCTCCAGGCTTGGGTCACTTTGTAGCGCCGGTTTTGAATACATCGCTGTCAATTCCAGGCAGCTGGCTCATGTCACATGAAGTCAGCGGCTGAAGGGTCTCACTGCTGAGGTCAGTACTGAACGAGGAGTTCGACACTGAGTCCACAATCCTTGCAGCACCCTGGGTGACTGCTAGTACAGGCACGGCATTAACATTACCATCATTGACATTCTTCACATCATTGACACATGCCTTAATGACAGTGACAGGTATAGACACATTTTCGTTACAGACAGTTTGTACATTAAACACAGGTACAGTTACATCTTCATCACAACAGACAGTTTGTACATCAAACTCAGGTACCTTTGAAGCAGGCACTATTGAACCCGGTACCCTTGAACTGGGCACATTCAACCCACCTCCCCCTGGTGCTCCCCCAAGTGTATAAAGTACCTGGTGGTGGGCGGAGAGTCTGTCTCCTTCCGTGAGCGACAAAGCGGTTGTGGCAGGTTCGTAATAGGACACAAGCTTGCCCAAATCAGTCCCCAGCAACACAGGGACTGGGAGATCCTTCACAACCCCAACAACCCTTTCTTGAACCCCCACCCCCCAGTCGAGCTTCACTCTCGCTTGGGCTATGTGTAAAAGGGTGCCCTCTACTCCAGTAAGGGCAAGGGATCAGCTGGAGCTGATGCTCTCCTTTGGCACAAGACGTGAGTGAACTAACGTGACGTCAGCTCCGGTGTCTCGGAATCCGGAGACAACCTTGTCGTTCACTCTAACAGGCTGTTGCTCATGGGAGGACTGGCCTGGGGGGAAGGGGGGAGATTTCCCTCCAGGCTGCCTCTCATTTATTGATTTAGGGCTGGTACATTGCCTGGTGCATTCATATTTTTGTATAAGGTGAACCACTAGGCTGGCTGAGGGAAATAAACCCCCAATTACAGAGCAATTAGAGGGCGGGCAAGCTGGTAAATATACACAGCATGATGCAGAGCAGAGGCTTGCCTGCAGGGTCCATGGGAAAAAATCTGTCTGGTCTCTCATCATTGTTAAAATGACTACATGTGCACAGCTACATAAGTCCCTAGACTCCAGAAGGGCTGCTTGCAAACAGTCCCTAGACTCCAGATGGGCTGCTGGTAGAGGAATTATGAACGCAATGGAAACCCCGGCCGTTGTAACTCAAAATGTATTACATGCCCCCTGGTGCCAGTGCATTTATACTTTACCTGTCACCCTATCTTTGAGTGTTCTTGCTGTATTTCCCACATGACTACTGGCATATAGCACATGCGGCACGTGTGTGATGTCTGGGCTGCCGTGAAAACGGCCTCTAGTTTGTGTTTTCCCTCCAGGCCAAATGGTCCCAGTCCTTCCCTGCTGTTGCTGGTCGGTTCGGTCGCGGATTTCCTTTCTGCGGGCAAACAGAACAAAATCTGATGATCCAGGCTGTGGTTCGCTGGCTGGTTGCCTCTGCTGTGGGTGAGGTACAGGTGGTACAGGTGATACAGGTGCTGGTGGTGTCTGCCTTCGCTCCGGGCTGGCGGCAGTAGTGACAGGTGACCCCCTTAGGTGCTGCAGGCCTGGGCGCAGCAGCTGCACTGGGTGGCCTCTGTGGCGGACGGCTCACAGGGGCAGGAGAGTCTGCCAGGGTATTGGGCTGACCTCCTCTCCAGCTGGATGGTGCAGTCCTGGATGGGGTAGTCGCAAAGGTTTCAGCAAGGTCTGCAGCGACAGTTGCCGACGCAGGTATGCGCTCCAGCACAAACTGTCGTACATCAGCAGAGCAAATGTTCAGAAACTGTACTAGGACTATCAAGTCCTCCAGGACATCATAAGACCCTTTGGTGAGGCCTAGAGTCCACTGGCGGAATGTGGTGAGTAGACTGCTGACCACATCACGATAAGAGTCAGAAGATTTTTTCTGCCAGGACCTGAACTTTTTGCGATAGGCTTCTGGCGTCAGCTGGTATTTAGTAATGATAGCGTCTTTTATTGCTGCATAATCATTATCTTTTTCTGCAGGTAACTCTGCGAAAGCATCAAGCACTTTGTCGCGCAGCAAAGGTGTCAGATGTCTGGCCCACTGGTCTTGGGACAGACGATACTGACGGCATGCTTTTTCAAAAGACCGCAAAAACAAGTCAATGTCAGTGTCTTTTTCAATATTAGCAAAATTAAATTTTGCACTTACTGTGATGCAGCTCCTTCGGCAGGGAGGCTGGGCGGTGAACTCCGGCTGGCCTGTTGAACCTTGGCCATGTTCAGTTCATGCTGTCGCTGGGGCTCCCGTTCCGTAGCAGCAGCGGCGGTAGCAGCAGCAGCTTGCCGCTCCTGTTCCTCTCGTGCCTCTGCAGCAGCAGCAGCAGCAGCAACTTGGCGTTCCTCTCGCTTTTGCTCTGCCATGTACTGTAGGTACTTTTACAGGTCAGTGTCAATCAGCTTTTGTAATGCCAGCTGCATTACCGGGTCAGCACAAATGGACATTCCAGTACTGGCCGGTTCCAGGCGAGTACTCGGAGAAACTCTGAGATCGGGGTCCACACTAACAGTCTCCTGCGTAACTGTTGCTGCATTGCCTGCAGGATGCTCAACCTCCGTATGCATAGGATCTTCAGTCTCTGGTTCCCCTCGACTTGATTCAGATGGGCTGGTATCCACCTCAGCGGACACACCCCGCTCCCGCAGTTGCTGGGTATCCCATTGAAACAAGTCCTTTACCATGTCCTGTTTGTTCTTGCGGAAGGCGTCAATGCCCCGCTGCTGACAAAGATTTGCCAGATCCGCTACGGACATGGGCTGGTAGTTCCCAGGAATTTCCATGCCAAATAAAATAAAACTTTTGGGGAGGGGTACTGGCTACACAGTCTCTCTGTATATATAAAAAATATATTGCATTCAGCTACTACCAACGAATTAGTTAGTTTCTCAATAGGGCTAATTTGATAGCGCTATCTTAGATACTTTCAGCACAACACAAATCCCAAACGCTGCCAAACACTGTCACAGGATCCCTAGTGGCCGGACCGCAAATGCCTTCCAATCGGTTTCAGCACACAGACCATGCAAGCTGTGGTCGCAATCGGTGCACAGAAACCGCTGGAATTTTGGCCGCAGACCGACTAGAAGGAAGCCTGTGAGTTACGGTAATTACATATTACACACTATTTCAGGGTATAACTACCACCACCTCTGTTACCATGGGACAGAGGAGCCCACTGATTGGCTGAGTCTAGACCTGCAAATAAAAACGGTTAATAATAATAATAATCCGAACATTTGTATAGAGCTTTTCTCCTGTCAGACTCAAAGCGTTCAAGAGCTGCAGCCACTGGGACGCGCTCAAGAGGCCACCCTCTTAGGGAGGTGTTAGGGAGTCTTGCCTTGAACTCCTTACTGAATAGGTACTTGACCTAGCCAGGATACGAACCCTGGTCTCCCATGTCAAAGGCAGAGCCCTTAACCAGTACACTATCCAGCCACACTCTATTCTGTTTAGCTAGCGACAATAGTAGCGACTCTTCAGAGACCAGGTTTAGTTTGTGTGGCTGAATAGCAGGGTAGCTGAATACACAAAATGACCTTAGCGTCGTTTTATTAAAATACAATATAAATAATTAATATATACAGAAAATCGTTAAACTAAACAATTATAGAGACAAATAATAGCACAGTATAGAAAATAAAAATGAGGGAAAAAATACTTAGCGTTCATGGAAATATGTCCTTCTGGGAAAATCTGAGCACATGGAAAATGTCCTTTGTTTCAGTTCAGGAAAATGGCCGCCAGCCACATGGTCCTCTGGCTGGCTTGATCAGGTGATGGTACATAGGGGAGGACTGAGGTACGCCTGCTTGCAATGTGCTTTTGATGAAGCTGGTTTGGGGGTGTGGCAACGCCTGCCCCCTCTGAATTACAAACCAATCACAGTTCAAGTCCTTGGAGAGAGATTCAGGTTGAAACTTAAACAACGCTGTAACTCAAAACCGACAAATGCCACATTTGCGCTGATAACAGATTAATATTTCTCAGAGGATGACAATTCCTATGACATCAGACTTGATTAGGGTAGGGGGTCCAGTTCCTGAAAAGTTTAATAACTTGGTTGTAGAGGGCCCCTTGCCCCTCTAGACTGGTATCAAAAGATTCAGCATGACTCTACAAATCCAATGATACCACTCTCATAACTATCCTATTTACGGTATTCTGTAAATATGCAAAAAATCATATAACACGTGCATTTCAATCTGCCCCTGCTGGAGCCAGCCAGTCTGGCCCCCAACTGTGAGGGAAGCTCCCTTGGCTGGGCTCACCAAATTATAGGGCAATTTGACACCTATCTGAGGTCCTGCCAGAGTGCAGACCCTGTGTCCTGAGGTAATTAAAAGTAAACACTAGCCTCTTGGACACAAGCCTTGTTCCTGTTCATTAGCAAATCAAAAGACACCCTGCACCTAAGTTACTGCTATTTCTCTGCTGAGAGAAAGAGAGAGCCCAGGTTGACTGCAGATAGCCACAGACAGTCAATTTAAATTCTATCTTAATCCCAATCGGTGCAGAAAATCGTTTGCGATCGCATTTTGTCACAGACTGTTCCATGACAGCCCCCCCCCCCCCCCCCCTTTGACTGAGGCTAGACACACACCCGCAAGATGTGTGGCGTTGCTGCTAATCTGGCTGATGGGCCTCCAGTTGCCGGTACGGCGGGAGAACTTATTGGAGCCTGTGGCTCGGTTCACCTGGACAGGTTGCTGCGATTGCGATCGCATTTTGTCACGGACGGTTCCGTGACAATAATGTCATGTGGGCGGGGCTAACTGTAATGTAGTTGTACCAGCTAATGTAGTTGCATAAAAAAATATGAAGTAAATGCACAAAATGACAGACAGTGTTTCCCCAGTAAATGCATGTAATGAGAGACAGAGCTTCCCCAGTAAATGCACATAATGACAGACAGCGTTTCCCCAGTAAATGCATGTCATGAGAGACAGTGTTTCACCAGTAAATGCACGCAATGAGAGACAGCGTTTCACCACTAAATGCACATAAGAGACAGCGTTTCACCAGTAAATGCACATAATGACAGACAGCCTTTCACCAGTAAATGCACATAATGACAGACAGCCTTTCACCAGTAAATGCATGTAAGAGACAGCGTTACACCAGTTAATGCAAATAATGACAGACAGCATTTCCCCAGTAAATGCACATAAGAGACAGCTTTTCACCAGTAAATGCACGTAACGACAGACAGAGTTTCCCCAGTAAATGCATGTAATGATATAGATGTCCCCAGTATATGTAGCCAGGGGTATATGTGCCCAGTATATGTAGCAAGGGGTATAGATGTCCCCGGTATATATAGCCAGGGGTATATGTCCCCAGTATATGTAGCCAGGGGTATATGTCCCCCGTGTATGAAGCCAGGTGTATAGGTGTCCCCAGTATATGTAGCCAGGGGTATATGTCCCCAGTATATGTAGGCAGGTGTATAGTTTTCCCCTTTATAGGTAGGTAGGACTTACCGTGTCCCCAGTATAGCCAGGTGTATAGATGTCCCCATGAGGGGTGGAAGCAGAGAAAAGAGGGAGCGATGGGCACAGTGGTGGGGAAGGGGGGCGTCTCCCCCGCTTTCCTCACCTTGGGGCTCCCCCTCTCTCCCTCACTCCCCCGTCCAGATATGAGTGGCTGGCAATGGCGGGAGTGAGAGATCAATCTGTTCGCCACTACTCTGGTCTAGACTAGACCAGAGTAGCAGTGCACAGATCAGCCGCGCTAGAAAGAGAGGAAGTCTTCTGCTGCTGGCCCGCCGCTCATATCTGAAGGTGGAGAGGGGGAGCCCCAAGGTGAGGGAAGGGGGGAGACGTCCCCCCTTCCCCACTGCTGTGCCCATCACTCCCTCTTTTCTCTGCTTCCACCCCTCATGGGGACATCTATACACCTGGCTATACTGGGGACACAGTAAGTCCTACCTACCTATAAAGGGGACAACTATACACCTGGCTACATATACTGGGGACATATACCCTTGTGCCCATCGCTCCCTCTTCTCTCTCCGCTTCCACCCCACCTGCTGCTTGTCAACCCTGCGGGAGGGGGGGGGGGTCTTTTGGGAGGGCTGTCAGCTGGGGCTTAAGCCTGGGTAAGCCCCAGTGTAGCGCCACCACTGACCGCATGCTAAAGTATGAAGTAATGGGAAAATGTTAACTTTTTCTATAGAGCTTAAAGAACATCCGATGTGAAAATAAATTTATGAGATAAACAATTGTGTCTATTCTCCTCTTAAAAATGACTTTTTAAGACATCCCGCAGTTTTATTTTATATTTAACCGGTTCAGCACCGCAGTCCCAAAATCTCATGCATCCGAGCAACGTTCACCTCCCATTAATTCGCCTATAACTTTATTGCTACTTATCACAATGAAGTGATCTAGATCTTGTTTTTTCCGCCACTAATTAGGCTTTCTTTGAGTAGTACATTTTGCTAAGAATTATTTTTTTCTAAATCCATTTTAACAGGAAGATTAAGAAAGAAATGAAAAAAATTCATTATTTCTCAGTTTTAGGCCATTATAGTTTGAAATTAATATACGCTACCGTAATTAAAACTCATGTATTTTATATGCCCATCTGTCCCGGTTATTACACTATTTAAACGATGTCCCTATCACAATTTATGGTGCCGATATTTCATTTAGAAATAAAGGTGCATTTTTTCAATTTGCGTCCATCACTATTTATAAGCTTATAATTTTAAATAATATAATAACATACTCTCTTGACGTGCATATTTAAAAAGTTCAGACCCTTGGGTAACTATTTATGTTGTTTTTGGTTTGTTTTTTTTTGTATTTTTTTTTAATAAAAAAATGTATGTGGGTAATTTTTGGTGTGGGAGGGAAACTGTTTGTTTTACATGTAAAATAATAGTTTTCTTTAATTAAAAATGTATGTGAGTGCAGTTTACTATTTGGCCACAAGATGGCCACAGTGAAAAAATTCCTAGATGCGAACGATTTCACATCTAGGAACTAAAGATCAGAGGAGTTGTTTCCTGGGGGCAGAAATACCGCGCTCTCTGGAGAGAAAGCGTCGGTATTTCTGCGGGGAGGTTAGATCGGTGAATAGGAATTATATTCCCATTCACTGATCGGGGGGCGGCGGGTATGCGCGCGGGCGCGCGCCCGATCGCGCACACCACGCAGGGGAAGATGCAGTGCCTATCTGGACGAGAAAGCTCGTCCAGATAGGCCGAACTGGTTAAATCTAGTTTTTAAATTTTTACAGTTTCATTGTCTCTGCTCAATGACACGTGCATTGAAGTATTCCAGAGCTCAAATCTATAAATTATTGACCCTTTTTTATCTCTTTCCTGCTCTCAGAAGCCATTTACTGACAGGAAAGCTGCAAAAATGGGCGTGGCCATGCCGTGTAAAGTGGGCGGGGTCATAGGTGGGGCCAAATGTACTTGAACATAGCAGTGGCGTAATTTAAATATATAATAGGCAGTATTTCACATATATAAGCCCCTCACCTGTCTTCTGTCTTGCCTTCAGCTGGCTGGCCTGTGCGCTGTACTCGGCTTGCTCAAGGTCTATAGCCAGAGCAGGGACAAGGTCCTCCAGCACCCAAGGCTGAGACAGCAAAGTGCGCCCCTCCATCCCTCCCACCCCAGCTGTCACACACTGATTGCTATTAGACTAAGAGGGCCACAGGGCCCACAACCTCCCCAACACCTTAATATCTAGTTATCTGGCTTGCAGTCACTGCTATGTATCCCTTTTTCTTATTTCTGTCTGCTTTATACACAATTAGGAATGACAGCTGAATGAATTGTGCGCCCCCTCCTACACTGCGCCCTGAGGCTGGAGCCTCTCCAGCCTATGCCTCGGCCCGGCCCTGTCTATAGCTAAAAGTATTATAGGCAGAGGATAAGCAAGATAGCCAGGTAACTGGTATTGCTCAAAAGGAAATAAATATGGCAGCCTCCATATCCCTCTCGCTGCAAGCGGACCTAAACTAAAAAAATAAACTTTTTATATGGCATTAAAAGCCAGCTGCACTATTTGTTACCCACATTTTATTGGATTAGTCTGATCATGCAATTATGCCTCAATGTACAATGAGAGAAAGACTGGCACCAGATGAACTCCGCAGACTGCAGCACAGTAGGGGGTAGCAGGTTACTTGTGATGTGCCTCCGGATCAGTAATACAATCATCCAAGTGTAAAAGTAGCAAAAAGTATCCGGGCACCAGTCACAGCAATGATGCTTTAAGGGATACTGTAGGGGGGTCGGGGGAAAATGAGTTGAACTTACCCGGGGCTTCTAATGGTCCCCCGCAGACATCCTGTGCCCGCGCAACCCGCCTCCGGTTCACTTCTGGAATTTCAGACTTTAAAGCCTGAAAACCACTACGCCTGCGTTGCCGTGTCCTCGCTTCCCCTGATGTCACTAGGAACGCACGGGGGAGGCACAGACCATACTGTGCCTGCGCAGTACGCTCCTGGTGCCATCAGCGGGAGTGAGGACATGGCAACGCAGGCGCAGTGGTTTTCAGACTTTAAAGTCTGAAATTCCAGAAGTGAACCGGAGGCGGGGCCAGAGCATCAGTGAGTGGCTGCGCAGGCCCAGGATGTCTGCGGGGGACCATTAGAAGCCCCGGGTAACTTCAACTCATTTTCCCCCGACCCCCCTACAGTATCCCTTTAAGTGAACCTTTAATTCATCCCCATACAAATTGACATACACAGTGGTTATGGCCTGACAGCCGTTTCGCAGGGCAACCTGCTTTCTCAAAGGCAAGCAAAAAAAAACAAGAAAAAAAAACAAACAAACATGCGATTATGCCAACTACATCTTGCATACCAAATGTGGGTTTCACCCGGGGCGCATCTTCAACCCTGATGTGCTGGTCTGTAAGGTGTTTTGTTACATCAGCTAATTCTTTCTCCTTAATATTGCATCCCTAACGAACAGAAATCCGGGGCAGTTCATGGAGGTCTTTGTATTGTAGATAAAGTGCTAGGCAGTGGCACTTGGTTATAAAATCTTTGGTAATATTCTCAAGATAGTAGAGTGTTAAACCTCAGCTTGTTCTAATGGAATTCAAAGTTCTTTGTTCTTTAAAATCACGAAGTTGCTTTGCCAACATTATGTTAGCTCTATCAGACATATCAGGCTCTTGTAACATTTCTGTTGGGTAAACTATAGAGCCTTTTCTACTCAATCTAACAATAACTCCTTTAGCCCACACATCTCTTACTATACAGAGAGTGACGGAGGTTTATGTTCTTTCTTATGTTTTCTTTCTCAGACTGAAATATTTTTTCAGTACGGAAGTTATTTTTTCTCCTCTTTTAAAAAAAAAAAAAAACGATTGAAAGCTTTATTGAGCAGAAAATAAACATACAGAGATATTTGTCACATTTGAACATAGATCACATGAAACAAGGCTTTATAAAGTGGAAAGTTACAGCAATAGCGGAAAAAAGTATCAATTAGCAGATCGGTAACTAAATAGCATCAGGAATGTCATATATTTCAACTGAACTCCAGACATCAGCTCAGCATTGTGTAATATGAAGGCCTGTACATAACCATATAACCTAACCAGAGCAAATTGTGTGAGCTAAACGAAGAAGAAAGGAAAGGAGAAGGAGAGAGAAAAAAGAAGGCAGAGGTAAAAAAGTAGAAAGTATAGCCTCCTAAACAACAGCGGGGAAGGGGGGATCTCTCCCTGGGTACCATTAACATTCCATAATTCCTTGGTATGTGTCAGAGTCTTTCCAGACTGACCACGTAATATATAGCGTTCCAGCCTATCCTGCACCAAGAGAACCAGTTCCTCTATGTCAGCCACAACATCAATCCACTGGAACCACTTAGGTAAGAGGATTCCCCTCTCTTTCCTAAGTGTATCATATGCAGTTAATGTCTATCTGACAAAAGCCTTGTGGGCCTACTTCATCATGTTTAACCAATGATATCACACACTGCTGACCAGGGCGGCGCCCTGAGTGAAACCTGATTTTGGACCCCCCCATCCCCTTTCAGCCTCTTTGCGTGGGCGTGCACACCACACACAAACACACACGCCTAGATATTAGAATTAATAATCCATGTGCCTCAAAATGAAATAGTCATATGAAAAAAGGGATTAAAATGGTTAAAGTGGAACTGAAATTTAAAAAAAAGTGTTTCACTTACCTGGGGCTTCTGCCAGCCCCTCGCAGCCTTCCTGTCCTGCGGCGATCCGCCACGATTCTGCCAGAGCGCTCGCTCTGTCACGCTGATCTGACTAGGTGGTCTGTTACCATAACCCCGGCGGACATGCGGCTAAGTCAACGGCGGAGACAGCACCAGGAGGGGAGGTAAAGCAGTGGTGTGGTGGCATGGGGTATACACCCCTCTACTGCACATGAGCCCCTGGAGGCCGGCACCCTGAACAACCACTCCGGTCGCTCAGATCAAAGGCCGGCTATGCTGCTGACGGCTGGACCAATCGTAAGTCAGTGGAATGCACAAGTCGATCCACCCTTGGTGGAAGGGTGACACACCCTCCTTCTTTCACAGAGAGCGACATCTTAATCCTGAGTGGGGACAGGTCTATACTCCCCACCTGCCTATACAGTGGTTGCCTGAGCGGTAACCTGTGTTTGTAAGTATAATACTTACCTGTCATTTCTTTCATCCTGGGTTAATACCTACTACACTATATTGGACTCTCGGTTTGTCTGTTTATAGTGGAATGCACAAGGCCAATCAGGGTGGATGATGTCATCCATGTGCATAACCAATGGTAAAGCTGCCACCTCTTTCTTCATGAATCTTTATTGCTTCAGACAAAAAAAAGGCCAACTTTGCTAGACTACTGTTAGTGAGTACGAGGAGTTATTTGTACCCAGCAGCAGTACAGTTGATGAGCAGCAATGCAGTAACCCTAATCAATGTCTTTGAATATATTAAATATATTTCCTTGATAAAGAAACCCTGTGCAGACTCAAATCTCTGGCTTTAGTTTTGTTGTCTGAAGCAATAAAGATTTATTATTGAAGAAAGGAGTCTCATTGGAGACAGGAGTCAATGCACACATACAGTATCAGGGGAAACGCAGCCGTATGGCATGCCAAATTTGAAAATAGCTGTATAATGAATTAGGTGGAAAAGTATATCTACGGTACTTTTTTTGTTTGTTTAAAGTAGACCGAAACCCAGGACTTCCTCTCTGCTTTAAAAGATAAGCAACAGCATAATAACCTTTACAGAAAAACATTTCCTTAATACAGTTTACAGAGCTTACTGGGGATGATGCAGTGTAGTTACTTCCTGGTTTGCTGGGAGCACATACAGGGTTAAACTCCTGTGTTTACATACAGCCTGTCTGAACGGCATACAAACCGCATTGACCAGACAGAGATGACAGCTCAAATTACAATGGCTGATTACTTCCAGATAAGGGAGAATTAGACAGGCTGTTATCTCTAAATACACACAGGGTGGGGTTCTCTGTGTTTTCCTTCTCCCTCTTTAAACTCAGCTCATTAACATAAAGGTGGCCTTTCCTGCCGATAGACAGCAGATTCGATCACTGTGATCGAATCTGCTGTGATATCGATGCGCAAATGCTGACGATCGACCGATTTCCATCCGAATCATGGGCGGGAGTGCGTCGATAGTGGCATTTGAATGTCCGACGACTGACGCTAGCGGCACTACATTACCTGTTCCACCGGCGCGTGTCCCCGCTGTCCCTTCTCCGCACTGGGCTCCGGCTGGCTTCACTTTACTTCCTGTCGGAGGAAGTTTAAACAGTAGAGCGCCCTCTACTGTTTAAACTTCCCCCGACAGGAAGTAAAGTGACACTGGAGCCCAGAGCGGAGAAGAGACCGCAGGGACAGCGGGGACTCGTGCCGGCCGTATCAGGTAATGTATAGATCCCTCTGTGATCAGATTAGATCACAGAGGGATCTATTTGCTGGTCGATCTGGTGGCAATCGACCAGTGTATGGCTGCCTATACACCTATAGATTTGCAGCAGATTCGACCATCAGATCTGTCAAATGCCTGTCAAGTCGAATCTGACAGGAATCTATCTGATGACACTAGGAACAGATTTCCAATAAATTTCAGGAGAGGATAGATGGGGTATAACAACTGAGTAGTGGCCAGGATCCAAGTCCAGTACATCCAGTGCTATTGGATCAGCTAAAATAGGATCATATCTGTATACATAGCAAGCTTTTCCTCCATACTAAGTGTACAGAGAACAGATATCCTACAGTCTTGATGTGTACGGGCTGCCAGGGTTTCCGTAGTTCTAGCATATAGTTAAAAGGATAGTGGGCTGACTGGTGCCCCTTCTCAGGGGAAACTGCTTAGATGCCGGGCCATAAGAGCACACTCTGCTTTGTAGACAAGACAAGACATAGAACATTTATATTTTGCAAAAGCACCAGAGCTGTAGCCACTAGAGCGCGCTCTATAGGCAGTTGCAGTGTGGAGTGGAAGTCTTGCCCAAGTTCTCCTCACTGAATATTTGCTGGCTTACTGAATAGGAAGAGCCAAGATTTGAACCCGGTCCCTGTGTCATAGGCAGAGCCCTTAACCAGTACACTATCCAGCCACTGGAATTGTAGATTGGCAAAAAGGAGGTGGGCTCAATAGATAAAACGCAAAAGCCAGATTTGGCTAAGATTGCATAGTATTTTTGGTAAAGAGAAAAAAAAGAAGGGTGGTGCTCTTAAACCAAACTAGACCTGACTCATACCAGCTGCAAAAGTGCTGCTAAGCTTCTTAATAGGCAGACACTGTGCTCCTTACAGGTGCTAAAAACGTATGGTATTATTACTTTAAAGGGGACCTCACCTTTCACTGCTTAGGAGAAGCATCACTTCCACTTAATAAATACATGTCGGCAGGGATGCCAAGTGAAGATTTGGGAACATGAAAGCCAATGGTGTCCTAGGAGGAGGCTGACCATAAAGCTACTTTGGCCGTATCTAAAGATGCTGAAATTCTATTGCGCTCACACTGAATATTATCAAAGATTAACTGGGGGTAAGAGGCGCCCAAGGATATTTAAACCTGTGTTAAAAACAACAAAAATGAGAAAAGTGGAGATGGCTTTCCTCAAAAACAACATATATATTCATATAACAAATGACAATTTATTATGTACTGGCAACGCATTCCGTGAGTCTAAGCTCACTTCTTCGGGCCAAATAAAGTCAGATTCTATAGATTAGCCATATAAAAGGCTCCTCAGAGGCTCCAAGTTTTACATATCCTTGGACACCACTTACCCCAGTTTGTGTTTGTCAACCCCCCCCCCCCCCTCTTCGGAGGGGTGATAATCGTGATATTGATCTGGCCAGGTCACATCTAGTACCAGATATTTTTCCTAAGAGAGTGACTGCGTCCAGTACCCTCTGGACACTCGAGGGAAGTCAGGTTTGTACATCTCCACCTGCCTCAAGTGGTTGGTTGCCCCTCCTGCAACCTCCTTTTGTGAGTATAAATTCTCCATTTCTATATATTGTATTGGGCTCTTTAGGCTCTCGTTGTTTTTTTGTTCTATTTTCAATGTATACAACCACCCTACGCACATTTCCAAGGATTGTAAGAACCTTCATTGCTGTTTTCTTCAAGGCCTGAAGCCCATTTGATCTATAATGTACATGGAGAGAATCACCTTGTTTAAATGGGTGGCAAGAACTCTAATACAGTATCTACCGTAAGTAATGGGAAATTGACCTATATGGATAACACTTGGACAAATATATTCCGGGTGTGGTGATAACACAGTTAGGGTCATTAGTATTGAAGTGCGGAGTTCGAGCCGAGATTGTTTAATAATGTTTCTATCTTTGTGCGTCCTTTCGTCCATCTGTGCCGGATAAATTTGGCCTCTCCATCACCCTGAACATCCTGTGCTTCCTCCGGCTGCCACACAGGTACAAGTCTAATCGTTCAGCCAATTTACTGGAAGCATCTCTAAGCCAACAAAAACTCTGCAGGGTGAGAATTCTCCTGTCCGTCAATGAGTTCTTTGTTGCTTTGCCCTGTGGATAACCCACACATGGCGAGCAGATGTAACTGGCGGATGGAGGAAGGCAACATCATTATCTTCTGACAGGTCATCAGGTACAACCGGTTACAATTGTGGACCTAAGCCCATGACGCAGAAAGGCATCAACTTTAAAGGGAACCTGTAAAAAACTGGAAATGAACATATGCTAAAACTTAAATAAAAAATTACATTTCAATCTTACATGCAGGAGCTTATACCTCTGGAGCAGAGCCGGATCATCCACCAGGCAACCTAGGTAGGTGCTTGGGGCCCAGTGGGCGTCAAGGGGCCCATCTGCCAACTTCTTTGACCTCTCTCCACTTCAGCTTACAAAAAGGACCACAAGTATCCTGTTTCAAGGAGGCAAATTTGTTTTTGCATATCATTTTTAGCAGGAGGGCTTTTTGGTCCTTTTAGCCTGTTACACCCTCCTAGGAGTTCTGGTTCACCATGAGCTTGCAGGACACTGTAGCTCTGGTAAAAGAGAGTCAAATAGGCAACTTCTTTATTGGCACAAACCGAGGCCCAGGAATAAAGCAATACATCAACACTTGGTTTACAATGTCACAGGTCACAAGGTCATAACACCACTGAATGCAGGCAGCAGGGTAGCAGCAATTGGATCATCAGAGTTGGGCCGAACCTCCGATTTTAGGTTCGCGAACCGGGTTCGCGAACTTTCGCGGAACGTTCGGTTCGCGTTAAAGTTCGCGAACCGCAATAGTCTTCAATGGGGATGCGAACTTTGAAAAAAAAAAATAATTATGCTGGCCACAAAAGTGATGGAAAAGATGTTTCAAGGGGTCTAACACCTGGAGGGGGGCATGGCGGAGTGGGATACACGCCAAAAGTCCCCGGGAAAAATCTGGATTTGACGCAAAGCAGCGTTTTAAGGGCAGAAATCACATTGAATGCTAAATGACAGGCCTAAAGTGCTTTAAAACATCTTGCATGTGTATACATCAATCAGGTAGTGTAATTAAGGTACTGCTTCACACTGACACACCAAACTCACCGTGTAACGCACCGCAAACAGCTGTTTGTACTAGTGACGGCCGTGCTGGACTGGTGCGCACCATGGCGAGAGTGCAGGTTTTGGTGGCTTTACAGCCCATATGGTCGGCCTGGCTGATGTAGCTGAATGACAGACCAGTGACTGTCCAGCTGATCAAATTTGGTCTGACCACAATGAAGCAACGACCTTATTATCTTTTGTGTGCCCCCCGAGACACTCATCTAGGCGCCGGTCGTTGCTTCATTGTGATACGCAAGCCCCTTCACCACGGCAAGGTAATGATCACGAAGGGGAATGGGCGCATGTACATGCCTTTTCTTTTGTTGTTGCAGCTGCCCTCAGTGCAGCCAGAAAAATTAGGCAGTCATGTACACGCACCATAAAAATTATTACAGCGGCCGCTGCTAGCAGCGGCCTAAAAAATTCAGCAATCCGCCTGGAGTCCCGGACCCTGTTGGTGGTGGCGGAGAAGGTAGTCAAGCGGCCTGCAGGCAGACATGCTGTGTGGAGGGACTGGGAGCGACTTAGTCTTTTTGGGGCAGGCCAGGCAGCCAGTCACACGGCGTGCAGGCAGAGATGCTGTGTGTGCGGGGACTGACTTAGTCTTGGGGCGGGCAGCAGCCCTCCGGGATCCATGCCTCATTCATTTTGATAAAGGTGAGGTACTTAACACTTTTGTGACTTAGGCGACTTCTCTTCTCTGTGACAATGCCTCCAGCTGCGCTGAAGGTCCTTTCTGAGAGGACGCTTGCGGCAGGGCAGGAGAGAAGTTGGATGGCAAATTGGGACAGCTCTGGCCACAGGTCAAGCCTGCGCACCCAGTAGTTCAAGGGTTCCTCATCGCTGTTCACAGCAGTGTCTACATCCACACTTAAGGCCAGGTAGTCAGCTACCTGCCGGTCGAGGCGTTGGTGGAGGGTGGATCCGGAAGGGCTACGGCGAGGCGTTGGACTAAAGAACGTCCGCATGTCCGACATCACCATGAGATCGCTGGAGCGTCCTGTCTTTGACTGCGTGGACACGGGAGGAGGATTAGTGGCAGTGGTACCTTGCTGGCGTTGTGCCGTCACATCACCCTTAAAGGCATTGTAAAGCATAGTTGACAGCTGGTTCTGCATGTGCTGCATCCTTTCCACCTTCCGGTGAGTTGGTAACAGGTCCGCCACTTTGTGCCTGTACCGAGGGTCTAGTAGTGTGGCCACCCAGTACAGGTCATTCCCCTTGAGGTTTTTTATACGGGGGTCCCTCAACAGGCAGGACAGCATAAAAGACGACATCTGCACAAAGTCGGATCCAGTACCCTCCATCTCCTCTTGCTCTTCCTCAGTGACGTCAGGTAAGTCAACCTCCTCCCCCCAGCCGCGAACAATACCACGGGAAGGTTGAGCAGCACAAGCCCCCTGCGACGCCTGCTGCGGTTGTTCTCCTGCCGCTGTCCCCTCCTCCTCCTCCTCCTCCTCCCCCAAAGAAACACCTTGCTCATCATCCGCTGAGTCTGACTCGTCTTCTGCACACGACCTCACTTCTTCCTCCTCCTCCCCCCTCTGTGCTGCCGCAGGTGTTGAGGAAACAGCTGGGTCTGATGAAAATTGGTCCCATGCCTGTTCCTGCCGTAACGGTTCCTGGTCACGCTCATTTGCAGCTTCATCCGTCACTCTACGCACAGCACGCTCCAAGAAGTACGCGTAGGGAATTACGTCGCTGATGGTGCCCTCGCTGCGGCTCACCAGGTTGGTCACCTCCTCAAACGGCCGCATGAGCCTGCATGCATTTTTCATCAGTGTCCAGTTGTCGGGCCAGAACATCCCCATCTTCCCAGACTGTTTCGTTCTACTCCAGTTGTAGAGGTACTGGGTGACGGCTTTCTTCTGTTCTAGCAGGCGGGAGAACATGAGCAGGGTCGAGTTCCAGCGAGTGGGGCTATCGCAAATGAGGCGTCTCACCGGCATGTTGTTTTTACGCTGAATTTCTGCAAATCGTGCCATGGCTGTGTAAGAGCGCCTCAAATGCCCACAGAACTTCCTGGCCTGCTTCAGGACATCCGCTAAGCCAGGGTACTTTGCCACAAATCTTTGAACCACTAGATTCATGACATGTGCCATGCAGGGTATGTGTGTCAGCTTCCCCATATGCAAAGCGGCAAGCAGATTGCTGCCGTTGTCGCACACCACGTTGCCTATCTCCAGGTGGTGCGGGGTCAGCCACTCATCCACCTGTTTCTTAAGAGCAGCCAGGAGAGCTGCTCCAGTGTGACTCTCCGCTTTGAGACAAGCCATGTCTAAGATGGCGTGACACCGTCGTACCTGGCATGCAGCATAGGCCCTGCGGAGCTGGGGCTGTGTAGCTGGAGAGGAGAACTGCCACTCAGCCAAGGAGGAGGAGGAGGAGGACAGCGAAGAGCATGTAGCAGGAGGAGAGGAGGTGGCAGGAGGCCTGCCTGCAAGCCGTGGAGGTGTCACAATTTGGTCCGCCGCTTTCTGCTTGCCATCGTTCACCACCAGGTTCACCCAATGGGCTGTGTAGGTAATGTAGCGGCCCTGCCCGTGCTTGGCAGACCAGCCATCCGTGGTCAGGTGTACCCTTGACCCAACGCTCTTCGCAAGAGATGACACCACTTGCCTCTCAACTTCACGGTGCAGTTGGGGTATGGCCTTTCTCGAAAAATAAGTGCGGCCTGGCATCTTCCACTGCGGTGTTCCGATGGCCACAAATTTACGGAAGGCCTCAGAGTCCACCAGCCGGTATGGTAACAGCTGGCGAGCTAACAGTTCCGCCACGCCAGCTGTCAGACGCCGGGCAAGGGGGTGACTGGCCAAAAGTGGCTTCTTCCGCTCAAACATTTCCTTCACGGACACCTGACTGCTGCTGTGGGCAGAGGAGCAGGAACCGCTCAAGGGCAGAGGCGGAGTGGAGGAGGGTGCCTGTGAAGGTGCAAGGGAGAAAGCGGCAGAAGCAGATGATGCACCTGAAGGAGGAAGAGGAGAAGGAGGGTGACTTTTCTTTTGTGTGCTGCTGCTGCTTTTGCTCAGGTGGCCATCCCATTGCTGTTTGTGCCTTTTCTCCAGGTGCCTTCGTAAGGCACTTGTCCCTACGTGAGTGTTGGCCTTTCCACGGCTCAATTTTTGTTGGCAGAGCGAACAGATGGCTTTGGTCCGATCTATGGCACACACATTAAAAAATTTCCACACCGCTGAGCCACCCTGGGATGTGGGCACTATGGGGACCTCAGCAGCTGATGCTGAAGGGCAAGTTGGCTGGCTGTACATAGGTGGCGATACATGGTGCCGGACTCTGCCACCAGCTGTTTCTGACGAAGAGCTGCCCCAGCTTCTTTCAGCAACTTCTCTCCTCCTACTACTCTCTGACTCCCCCTCTGAACTGTCCCCCTCTTCATCTCCTCTATTGGGAACATACAGAGGATCCCTATTACCGTCATCATCGTAGTCATCCTGCCCAGCTTCGCTTGCCTCAGACAAATCCAAACTTGCACCATCAGTAGGTCCTTCATCCTCCTGACACGTTACATCCATAGTGTTGCCGCGTAACTCAGACATATTAGCTGGTGAAAATTCATCTGGCTGTAACATCAATGGCTGTGCATCAGTGATTCAACACTAAATAATTCTTGCGAAGTGTCAAATGCAGCGGAAGTGGTGCTAGTAGTAGCGCTGGTGGCTGAGCAAGATGAGGTGTTCTGTGTCGCTAAATACTCAACCACGTCCTGACAAATCTTGGGAGGTGATGGGACGTGCCTTCTTCCGAGCACTGTACTGTGGGCCAGGTCCACACGAAATTACATTTACACGACCTCGCGCAGACCTGCCGGGTGGCCTTCCTCTGCCTCTGCCACTACCTCTTCCTCTTCCTCTACCTGTTTTGTCCATATTGGGTATGCACGGAGTGGTATATCACACTGCGTGCACTCACGTAGGTAGGTGGGTTCACTTAACTGCACAGGTATGCGCACTGATGCGGTGGGTTCACTGAACAGAACAGGTATACAGTGGCGGGTTCACAGAACAGGTATGCAGTGGCAGGATCACTGAACACAATAGGTATGCAGTGGCGTGTTCACTAAACAGGTATACAGTGGCGGGTCCACTGAACAGAACAGGTATACAGTGGCGGGTTCACAGAACAGGTATACAGTGGCGGGTCCACTGAACAGAACAGGTATACAGTGGCGGGTCCACTGAACAGAACAGGTATACAGTGGCGGGTCCACTGAACAGAACAGGTATACAGTGGCGGGTCCACTGAACAGAACAGGTATACAGTGGCGGGTTCACAGAACAGGTATACAGTGGCGGGTCCACTGAACAGAACAGGTATACAGTGGCGGGTTCACAGAACAGGTATGCAGTGGCAGGATCACTGAAAAGAACAGGTATGCAGCGGCGTGTTCACTAAACAGGTATACAGTGGCGGGTCCACTGAACAGAACAGGTATACAGTGGCGGGTCCACTGAACAGAACAGGTATACAGTGGCGGGTCCACTGAACAGAACAGGTATACAGTGGCGGGTCCACTGAACAGAACAGGTATACAGTGGCGGGTCCACTGAACAGAACAGGTATACAGTGGCGGGTCCACTGAACAGAACAGGTATACAGTGGCGGGTTCACAGAACAGGTATACAGTGGCGGGTCCACTGAACAGAACAGGTATACAGTGGCGGGTTCACAGAACAGGTATGCAGTGGCAGGATCACTGAACACAATAGGTATGCAGTGGCGTGTTCACTAAACAGGTATACAGTGGCGGGTCCACTGAACAGAACAGGTATACAGTGGCGGGTTCACAGAACAGGTATGCAGTGGCAGGTTCACTGAACACAACAGGTATGCAGTGGCAGGTTCACTGAACACAACAGGTATGCAGTGGCGGGTTCACTGAACAGGTATACAGTGGCGGGTCCACTGAACAGAACAGGTATGCAGTGGCGGGTTCACTGAACAGGTATACAGTGGCGGGTCCACTGAACAGAACAGGTATACAGTGGCGGGTTCACAGAACAGGTATGCAGTGGCAGGTTCACTGAACACAACAGGTATGCAGTGGCAGGTTCACTGAACACAACAGGTATACAGTGGCGGGTCCACTGAACAGAACAGGTATACAGTGGCGGGTCCACTGAACAGAACAGGTATACAGTGGCGGGTCCACTGAACAGAACAGGTATACAGTGGCGGGTCCACTGAACAGAACAGGTATACAGTGGCGGGTTCACAGAACAGGTATACAGTGGCGGGTCCACTGAACAGAACAGGTATACAGTGGCGGGTTCACAGAACAGGTATGCAGTGGCAGGATCACTGAAAAGAACAGGTATGCAGCGGCGTGTTCACTAAACAGGTATACAGTGGCGGGTCCACTGAACAGAACAGGTATACAGTGGCGGGTCCACTGAACAGAACAGGTATACAGTGGCGGGTCCACTGAACAGAACAGGTATACAGTGGCGGGTCCACTGAACAGAACAGGTATACAGTGGCGGGTCCACTGAACAGAACAGGTATACAGTGGCGGGTCCACTGAACAGAACAGGTATACAGTGGCGGGTTCACAGAACAGGTATACAGTGGCGGGTCCACTGAACAGAACAGGTATACAGTGGCGGGTTCACAGAACAGGTATGCAGTGGCAGGATCACTGAACACAATAGGTATGCAGTGGCGTGTTCACTAAACAGGTATACAGTGGCGGGTCCACTGAACAGAATAGGTATACAGTGGCGGGTTCACTGAACAGGTATACAGTGGCGGGTCCACTGAACAGAACAGGTATACAGTGGCGGGTTCACAGAACAGGTATGCAGTGGCAGGTTCACTGAACACAACAGGTATGCAGTGGCAGGTTCACTGAACACAACAGGTATGCAGTGGCGGGTTCACTGAACAGGTATACAGTGGCGGGTCCACTGAACAGAACAGGTATACAGTGGCGGGTCCACTGAACAGAACAGGTATACAGTGGCGGGTCCACTGAACAGAACAGGTATACAGTGGCGGGTTCACAGAACAGGTATACAGTGGCGGGTCCACTGAACAGAACAGGTATACAGTGGCGGGTTCACTGAACAGGTATACAGTGGCGGGTCCACTGAACAGAACAGGTATACAGTGGCGGGTTCACAGAACAGGTATGCAGTGGCAGGTTCACTGAACACAACAGGTATGCAGTGGCAGGTTCACTGAACACAACAGGTATGCAGTGGCGGGTTCACTGAACAGGTATACAGTGGCGGGTCCACTGAACAGAACAGGTATACAGTGGCGGGTCCACTGAACAGAACAGGTATACAGTGGCGGGTCCACTGAACAGAACAGGTATACAGTGGCGGGTTCACAGAACAGGTATACAGTGGCGGGTCCACTGAACAGAACAGGTATACAGTGGCGGGTTCACTGAACAGGTATACAGTGGCGGGTCCACTGAACAGAACAGGTATACAGTGGCGGGTTCACAGAACAGGTATGCAGTGGCAGGTTCACTGAACACAACAGGTATGCAGTGGCAGGTTCACTGAACACAACAGGTATGCAGTGGCGGGTTCACTGAACAGGTATACAGTGGCGGGTCCACTGAACAGAACAGGTATGCAGTGGCGGGTTCACTGAACAGGTATACAGTGGCGGGTCCACTGAACAGAACAGGTGTACAGTGGCGGGTTCACAGAACAGGTATGCAGTGGCAGGTTCACTGAACACAACAGGTATGCAGTGGCAGGTTCACTGAACACAACAGGTATGCAGTGGCGGGTTCACTGAACAGGTATACAGTGGCGGGTCCACTGAACAGAACAGGTATACAGTGGCGGGTCCACTGAACAGAACAGGTATACAGTGGCGGGTCCACTGAACAGAACAGGTATACAGTGGCGGGTTCACAGAACAGGTATACAGTGGCGGGTCCACTGAACAGAACAGGTATACAGTGGCGGGTTCACAGAACAGGTATGCAGTGGCAGGATCACTGAACAGGTATGCAGTGGCAGGATCACTGAACAGGTATGGAGTGGCAGGATCACAGTACAGGTATGCAGTGGGCTGAGGGCTCACTGAACAGAACAGGTATGCAGTGGCAGGATCACTGAACAGGTATGGAGTGGCAGGATCACAGTACAGGTATGCAGTGGGCTGAGGGCTCACTGAACAGAACAGGTATGCAGTGGCAGGATCACTGAACAGGTATGCAGTGGCAGGATCACTGAACAGGTATGCAGTGGCAGGATCACAGTACAGGTATGCAGTGGGCTGAGGGCTCACTGAACAGAACAGGTATGCAGTGGCAGGATCACTGAACAGGTATGGAGTGGCAGGATCACAGTACAGGTATGCAGTGGGCTGAGGGCTCACTGAACAGAACAGGTATGCAGTGGCAGGATCACTGAACAGGTATGCAGTGGCAGGATCACTGAACAGGTATGCAGTGGCAGGATCACAGTACAGGTATGCAGTGGGCTGAGGGCTCACTGAACAGAACAGGTATGCAGCCAGGAAGAAGTTAAGCCTAACTAATCTTTCCCTATATGAGAGACTGCAGCAGCTCGCCCTACTCTCACTAATGCAGGCACACGAGTGGCCGTAATGGCCGCCGCTGCCTGCCTTATATAAGGGGGGGTGGGGCTCCAGGGGCTAGTGTAGCCTAATTGGCTACACTGGGCCTGCTGACTGTGATGTAGAGGGTCAAAGTTGACCCTCAGTGCATTATGGGGCGAACCGAACTTCTTCCGCAAAAGGTTCGCGTGCGGTACCCGCACGCGAACCACCTACGTTCGCGCGAACCACGTTCGCCGGCGAACCGTTCGGCCCAACTCTATGGATCATAAGCATTTATGATAGTTACATATTATATCATCTACCTGTCATGCTGTGGGAATCCTGCTGGTGGTGAATTTTGGACTTGGCATGAACTGTCCACCAGCAGGGGTCTCTATTATTGTTTGATGCTCTGTAGTTTCTGGACTGACCTGCAGAGGGAGCTCTGTGAACACTTGGAGGAGTCACATACCACCTTGCTCTATTTAAAAGGGAACCTGAACTGAGTAAAATCATTTAAAATAAACACATGACGTAGCTGCAAATTAATATTACATACTTACCTCACCATCAGTTCCTCACAGAAGCTCACCATTACAGTGATCCCTTCCAGTTCTGACAATATTTTGTCAAAACTGAAATATACCAGTTGCTGTCAGTTACAACTGAATGTGCAAGATAATGTCCATGCTCATGTGGGCGATATTACAGTTTAACCGTTTCTGCCGCCCAGACGTGAAGCTCACGTCCGGGCGGCTGCTCTGCTGCGGTGCCGCGCTTCGGCACGCTCCCGCGCGCGATCGCAGGCGCGCCCCCGTGGTGTCCCCCGGTAGCCCTGGGATCAGTGAACGGGAACATGGTTCCCGATCACCGATCCGTCTCCCCAGCAGAAAAACCGGAGCGATCTTACGAGCAGCTTCAGTTTTTCTGGCCGGAAAAATTTCCGCATCCCCCTTGTATTTCTGCTTAGCGAGAAGCACAAGGAGGGGAAAAAAATTGAAGGTGGCCATCTTGTGGCCAAATAGTAAAACTACATCTACATATTTTTTACATTACAATTTACACATATAATAACATAAAAAATAACTGTTTATTTCCTACACCAAAATATGACCCAAATAAAATTTTTAATAGAAAAAAAAATTACAATAAAAAAAAAAATACATAAATAGTTTCCTATGGGTCTGAACTTTTTAAATATGCTTTTGAAGGGGGTATACTCCGAACATTTTTTAAATTATAATTTTGTAAATAGTGATGGACGCAAAACGGAAAAAATGCACCTTTATTTCCAAATAAAATATTGGCACCATACATTGTGATAGGGACAAAATGTAAATGGTGTCATAACCGAGACAAACGGGCAAATAAAATACTTGGGTTTTAATTATGGTAACATGGATTATTTTAAAGCTATAATGGCCGAAAACTGAGAATTTTTTCTTATTAATCCTGTTAAAATGCATTTATAAAGAAATAATTCTAAGCAAAATGTACCACCCAAAGAAAGCCTAATTATTGCTGGAAAAAACAAGATATAGATCAATAAAGTATGATAATTAGTGATAAAGTTATTAGCGAATGAATGGGAGGTGAAAATTGCTCTGATGCATAAGGTGAAAAATCCCTGCGGGCTGAAATGGTTAACAGTGTGCTGACCAGGAAGCTGTTATGGGGTAATGGCTATTTTCAAAATGGAGGACAGATAATTCCATTGCTCAGAGTGGACAAACAGGACGCAGGAGAGGAGAAAGAGATTGAGAAGTAGACTACGCAGGAGGTAAGTATGACCTGTGTATGGTTATTTTGACTTTTCATTCTCAGTTCAGGTTCTCTTTAAAGTGATCCTTAAGTCTAACAAAAAAAATGAGATTTACTCACCTGGGGCTTCCCTCAGCCCCCTGCAGCCGATCGGTGCCTTCGCAGCCCCGCTCAGATGCTCCTGCACCTGCTGGCGAACACTTCCGGTTTGGCAGTCACTGGCCGTTAGGCATGGGAACACGAGTGATTCTTCGCGTTCCCAGCCATAATATCGCCCCCTATGCTGCGGCCTGGGAACGCGGAGAATCACTCGCGTTCCCATGAATGTCGGCCGGTGACGGCCGAACTGGAAGTGTTCGCCGGCGGGTACAGGAGCATCTGAGCGGGGCTGCAAGGGCACCGATCGGCTGCAGGGGGCTGAGGGAAGCCCCAGGTGAGTAAATCTCATTTTTTTTGTTAGACTTAAAGGGACACCGAGCAGTGCAGAAACTATGGAAAGATGCATATCATTGTAAAGCTCTCTTTCTCCTCTTTACAATGATATATAAACCGCTATTTTCGCAATTGAAATTGCCGCAGCTGCGAAAATAGAGGCTGCGGTTTAGGTGTAGCCAGAAAGAGGAGAAAGAGAGCTTTAAAATGATATCCAACTTTCCATAGTTTCATTGTATTACACAGGGCGATTTTTTCCTCAAAGACAGCAGATCCATTCAGCAGAAAAAGTCGCCCTGTGTAATACAATGTAACTATGGAAAGTTGGATATCATTTTAAAGCTCTCTTTCTCCTCTTTCTGGCGACACCTAAACCGCGGCCCTACGCCTTTTAGTTTTCTCTATTTTCGCGATCGAAATCGCAGCTGCGGCAATTTCATTCGCGAAAATAGCGGTTTATATATCATTGTAAAGAGGAGAAAGAGAGCTTTACAATGATATGCATCTTTCCATAGTTTCTGCACTGCTCGGTGTCCCTTTAAGTCTAACAAAAAAAATGAGATTTACTCACCTGGGGCTTCCCTCAGCCCCCTGCAGCCGATCGGTGCCCTTGCAGCCCCGCTCAGATGCTCCTGTACCCGCCGGCGAACACTTCTAGTTCGGCCGTCACCGGCCGACATTCATGGGAACGCGAGTGATTCTCCGCGTTCCCAGGCCGCAGCATAGGGGGCGATATTATGGCTGGGAACGCGAAGAATCACTCGTGTTCCCATGCCTGTCGGCCAGTGACTGCCAAACCGGAAGTGTTCGCCAGCAGGTGCAGGAGCATCTGAGCGGGGCTGCGAAGGCACCGATCGGCTGCAGGGGGCTGAGGGAAGCCCCAGGTGAGTAAATCTCATTTTTTTTGTTAGACTTTTGCAGCCGCGGCAATTTCAATCGCGAAAATAGAGAAAACTAAAAGGCATAGGGCGGCGGTTTATATATCATTGGAAAGAGGAGAAAGAGAGCTTTAAAATCATATGCATCTTTCCATAGTTTCTGCACTGCTCGGTGTCCCTTTAAGGATCACTTTAAGACTGTGGCTAGCATAAAGATGTTTCTAGGTCATTCTGTGCTGTTAGGCCTGTGCTCTGGTCACATCTTGCTCCTAGCCCCTTGCCTTACCTCTTAAATGTATACTGATCTCCTGGTTTCGATCCATGCCTGTCTGACTACTCTCTTGTTACTCCCTGTGTTGATCTACATTTCCTGGTTATTGATATTGGCTTGTTTGACTATCCTACTGTGTACTTAGATTGCTGATGTTATCTGTATATCTGTGTATATATCTTTTGCTGTTGTACGATTGTCAGTTTGTATGTTCCATGTCCAGTGTGTTGCTATTGTACATATGGTGATCCGTGTCTTGCATCTGTATATATATATATATATATATATATATATATATATATATATATATATATAAATATATATATATATATATATATATATATATATATATATATATATATATATATATATATATATATCATTGCTACTGTACAATTGTCAGTTTGTACATATCCATGTCTTGTATGTTGCTATTGTAGATATCGTGATCTGTGCAATCTTGTCCTGCATACTTGTTGTATGTAGTGTCTGGGTTATCGGTACACTGTGTGTGTATGTATGTACAGTGGGTTGCAAAAGTATTCGGCCCCCTTGAAGTTTTCCACATTTTGTCATATTACTGCCACAAACATGAATCAATTTTATTGGAATTCCCAATGAAAGACCAACACAATGTGGTGTACACATGAGACGTGGAACGAAAATCATACATGATTCCAAACATTTTTTACAAATAAATAACTGCAAAGTGGTGTGTGCATAATTATTCAGCCCCCTTTGATCTGAGTGCAGTCAGTTGCTTATAGACATTGCCTGATGAGTGCTAATGACTAATTAGAGTGCACCTATGTGTAATCTAATGTCAGTACAAATACAGCTGCTCTGTGACGGCCACAGAGGTTGTCTAAGAGAATATTGGGAGCAACAACACCGTGAAGTCCAAAGAACACACAAGACAGGTCCAAGACAGGTCAGGGATCAAGTTATTGAGAAATTTAAAGCAGGCTTAGGCTACAAAAAGATTTCCAAAGCCTTGAACATCCCAAGGAGCACTGTTGAAGCGATCATTCAGAAATGGAAGGCGTATGGCACAACTGTAAGCCTACCAAGACAAGGCCATCCACCTAAACTCACGAGCCGAACAAGGAGAGCGCTGATTAGAAATGCAGTCAAGAGGCCCATGGTGACTCTGGATGAGCTGCAGAGATCTACAGCTCAGGTGGGAGACTCTGTCCATAGGACAACTATTAGTCATGCACTGTACAAAGTTGGCCTTTATGGAAGAGTGGCAAGAAGAAAGGCATTATTAACAGAAAGCATAAGAAGTCCCGTTTGCAGTTTGCCACAAGCCATGTGGGGGACACAGCAACCATGTGGAAGAAGGTGCTCTGGTCAGATGAGACCAAAATAGAACTTTTTGTCCAAAATGCAAAACGCTATGTGTGGCAGAAAACTAACACTGCACATCACTCTGAACGCACCATCCCCACTGTCAAATATGGTGGTGGCCAGTGGCGTAGCTAAGGAGCAGTGGGCCCCGATGCAAGTTTTACATGGGGCCCCCCAAGCACTCTATACATAACAATTGATACGGCTCACCAAAACCTGCCAATGGCAACTAAAGTGTCAGAGGTGCAAGAAGGGGATTAGGAACAGTTTGTTAATCATTACTACTTTTCAAAGTATCTATAGAAGTGATTATTATGAGCACAGGACCAATAGAGAGCTAATACTGTAGTTGAGGGAGGGCCCTTCGGGGCCCCTCTGGCCCAAGGGCCACGATGCGGTCGCAACCCCTGCAACCCCTATTGCTACGCCCCTGGTGGTGGCAGCATCATGCTCGGGGGGTGCATCTCTTCAGCAGGGACAGGGAAGCTGGTCAGAGTTGACGGGAAGATGGGTGGAGCCAAATACAGGGCAATCTCGGAAGAAAACCTCTTGGAGACTGCAAAAGACTTGAGACTGGGGCGGAGGTTCACCTTCCAGCAGGACAACGACCCTAAACATAAAGCCAGGGCAACAATGGAATGGTTTAAAACAAAACATATCTATATTTTAGAATGGCCCAGTCAAAGTCCAGATCTAAATCCAATCGAGAATCTGTGGTAAGATCTAAAAACTGTTGTTCACAAACGCTGTCCATCTAATCTGACAGAGCTGGAGCTGTTTTGCAAAGAAGAATGGGCAAGGATTTCCGTCTCTAGATGTGCAAAGCTGGTAGAGACATACCCTAAAAGACTGGCAGCTGTAATTGTAGCAAAAGGTGGTTCTACAAAGTATTGACTCAGGGGGCCGAATAATTATGCACACCCCACTTTGCAGTTATTTATTTGTAAAAAAAAATGTTTGGAATCATGTATGATTTTCGATCCACTTCTCACTTCTACACCACTTTGTATTGGTCTTTCATGTGGAATTCCAATAAAATTGATTCATGTTTGTGGCAGTAATGTGACAGAATGTGGAAAACTTCAAGGGGGCTGAATACTTTTGCAACCCACTGTATATATGTATGTAAATTGCACCTTGTAAATAAAACACATTTTCACCTTCAACTTCAACCGTTACAGACCTCAGTGTTTCCATTGAAGTGATCTCTCACTGCTGTTTCGTCTCGATAAGGATCTGCCTGCGCTGATCCTTACACTACCGAATTTAACTGCCCCATTTAAATTATATTTAATCCCCTTTGGAAATCTACATATCGATGTTAAGTCTTGGCATTTGCATTATGTGTGCCCCCTGTTGGTATGTAGCACCGTTCCTTAGTTTGGGGGGGGGGGGGGGGGTGTATCAGAACCAATTCAGCAGCATCAGAATCCATTTTACTTGGCCAAATAAGTTTGCACTTACAAGGAATTTTTTAACTTAAACAAAATAAAAATAAACAAAACAACCCCCTAACTCCATCACCAGCTCCCCCCCCCCCCCCCCCCCCACCAAATCCTCCCTTCAAACACCTCCCCCGCCAGAATCTGCAGTCTCTTTGTATTCTTCAAAATCCATAAATTCAATCCAGTTCATCCATTTTTAACAAAAACTTTCCCAACTATCCAATTACTTGTGAGGAATTTGACTTGGCAGTTGATTAATGGACACAAACAAAATGATTGGATTGTGTACCAAACTACGTATCCGGCCTGCATGCGCTGTGAATCCGGCCCGCCGATGTGTGTGATACACTGGCACATCCTGACAGTGGGTCGCGTGGAGCCGCTGTTGTCATGGAGACCTGACACTGGAAGTGGCAATTTGATGAGTTTTTCCCTCTACTTGTCACTGGTTTGCAACTCTGTAGGGAGAGGGGAGGGAGAGGAGAGGGAGAGAGATTTAAAAAAAAAAACAGGAATGGACATCAGGGAGGAGAACGGACACCATGGGAAGAGAGGTGGATGAGACAGTGAAGTTCTCCACTGGCAAACCATGCTGTGGCAAACTGCTATCCCTCCTGAGTATTTTCAGATACAGGTAGTGCCCGACTTACGAAATTCTAATTGGACTTGTAGTTTTTGAGAAAATTGATTTAAAAAGTTCAATCAAAAAATGGTTTTGAAATGTGTATAAGCAAGTACAGGGGGCAGAGGCGACACAGAGGGAGACAAAGGAGGCACAGAGGAGGTACAGGGGACAGAGATGGCACGGTGTTCAGACTTAAAGAGAACCTGTACTGAGTAAAAATATTTAAAATAAACACATGAGGTAACTTCAAATGAACATTGCATAGTTACCTTGCCATCAGTTCCTCTCAGAAGCTCACCATTTTCTTCTGACAATAATCCCTTCCAGGTCTGACAATATTTTGTCAGATCTGAAATATAGTTGCTGTCAGTTATAGCTAAGAGAAAAACTGATGTACCAGTAATGTCCATGTTTCCCTATGGCTCAAGTGGGCAATGTTACAGTTTAACTGTGTGCTGACCAGAAAGCTGTTATGGGTAATGGCCATTTTCAAAATGGAGGACGGAAAATTCCCTTAAACACAGTGAACAAACAGGACGCGGGAAGATGAACCTACAGTCCTTATCTTGTTCGTTAACCAGGGACTACCTGTATTTATTTTTACACATGAACACTTATATATGACCAGGGCCAGATTTAAGCCAAGGCCACATAGGCCATAGCCTAGGGCACCACAGGATCAAGGGCAGGTGGGCAGAAGACTATACTAGGGGGACTATACTAGGGGGAACGGTCATCAGGATACCTATAAAGGAGGGAAGGGTCATCTGGCTACCTATACTGTAGGGGGGCGGCTGCTGACAGTGGCCTTGGACGGTAAAGAGTACAAATCCAGCCCTGTATATGACTATACTTTGTATTATCATTAGGATGAAAAGAAAGATTGATTAGTGTTTGTGACACTCTCTTTATGAGTACTAAAAGAAATGTATTTTTAAAGTATTTTCTTTCCAGGTTATATCCTACCTTTATCACAATTAGGATCTGCAGAAACAGAGTATCAGCAGGCGCTGAACTACAAACTACGGGTCCCCCTGCAAAATGTTGATGGGGCCCTGTAAATGTTCCCAAACCTTCCTTGCCTCTCCTTGGTGATCCTCACAGCCTGGGGGCCCATCTTATAAGGGTCATAAAACAAGTGTGCTCATCAGGATCTTGATACCCATAACCTGTGCAGCCACAAAAACACCTGATGTGGATTATCATAGGGCGGGAAAGTTATTAGTTGGCCCCTCCACACCTCTAGGCCCCCTGCAGCCGCAGGGACTGCTTCCCTGTAGTTACGCCGCTGTCACATACACTAGTCAACCTTTCTTTTTGATGCTCCTCCTAAAAGTGCGGTAACACAGCAATGATCATCTCTTCAGTAGAAGTTTCAAGTTACACCTGATGTATGGTTGACAGATCTGTAGTGTGGTACTTCTCAGTCAAGCTTGTTAACAGAACGCTCCTTTGTAAATAAAGCTTTATTGCTTCAAGGTTCTAAAATAGGAAAACCAGAAGGGAGCTAGCTCCTCCAGTCTGGGTAGCAGATGGCAGCAGGAGCGCTAAACAAATACTCGGTTTCACAGAGACCAGACTGAGAAGCTGCAGGAAGTCTTATCTCCTGTAAATAGCAAGAATGTTAAGGTCATCCATACAGAAGTTGATAGACAAAGTGCGGTAGAATATAATATACAACACAGCGGGATTGGTAACATGATTTTTTTTTTGTCTTCAGGGAAAGGCACAGTGCAAAGCAAGTCTGGCTGCTTTCACATGAACATAAAAAACAGGTAACAAAACATAGACAAAACCCCAACTGCAACTAACTACAACATAAAGATGAGAATCCTCTCCCAAGGGGGCAAACTACTGTTTTTCCCAAAGCAAAAACAACTTAAAAAACACTTGCAGCATAAGACTCCTTGTGTTTGTCATTCCAGTGTAATTGGCCTTCTCAAAACAAGGTATTTGCGATAAATAAGCTTTAAGCGAGCAGCTGTGGATACCCACAATGCATCACTGTTAGATATGAAAATTATCTCTTTATGCCCCTGAAGCCAGCCTTATATCCAGAACTGCTGGTGTATAGCAAGCCTATAGCTTATAAATTTTACAGAGCCATTAACCCAACATGCAGACAGCCTCTTTCGGACTTCATCAGGTCCTTTTGTGGTTGGGGTGAAATGCAGTGCAAGTGTTTTTGTTTTTTGGGGGGATTAAGTTCATTTTTGGGTATTAAGTCAAAATGTTCATGGCAAAGAAGGACTTTGCAATTCATCTGATCACTCTCCTAACATTCTGGAGTATATGCTAATTTGCCATTATAAATACTGAAGCAGAAGACCCTTCCTTGCCTTTAGTGGACATGGTCAACGAGGAACTTGTATCGTGATTGGACACCTTTATTTGCTCTGTCGCCCCTCCTCCCCCACATAGCAACAGCTACCAGCACATCTGTACAGCACTCAGCCTGAAATACCACCCAAGATGTACGTATCTTACTATAAGTTATGCAGATTCCCTGCCTAAACTGCTTCTAACTAGCCACAAGACCTGTATAAGGAATGGGACCCACTAGGGTATTTTTGGCAGCATTTTGGGATCACTGACAATCGGCAGCGATTCACAAAAATGCTTTGCCAATCTATTTGAATGGTACTGAACCCAGGGGTAAACACAATCGCAGGAGATGCAGCACTTTGAGCAAGTATAGAAGCGCTGCAAAATAGCTTTGAAAAACAATTTTGCAACTATTTAAGGGGCCAAGCAATTAGAATTTTAAATAAACTTTATTATACTCACGATGTGTGCGAAAGTCCGACTTCCGTCTGTAGCCCCGCTCCCTAAAGAAAGAGGTCACAGGCATTTCTCTGATTGGTCCTAAAGAAGCACCTATGATCTCTTCCTTTGGGGGCGGGGCTACTGACGGAAGCCAGACATCTGGACGCCTGGTGACGATAATAAAGTTTTTTTAAAAAAAAAACCAAAACCCAAATTGGTAATCGGAAGCTGTACAGCACTTCTAATCGCCGGGAAACGCAAGTGCAGTTGCACAGGAATCACTGAACACAGCGCTGTGACGATTTGAAAACGCTGAAGCTATTCCTAATGGGCCCTTGGCCTAATTCATATTTTCATCAGTGTCAGTTTAAGTTGGCAATATATGTACTTGATTTGGAAATTCCATGCAATTGATTACCAATGACTAAAGAATCAGAACAGTACATTGCCTGTGGGTCTGCCACTGCGTACCAGGCCTTAAAGAGGACCTGTAGTGAAAATAATGTAATGAATAAAATTACTTAATTTTTTTTTCCAATATTCATTTATAAATCATTTAGTCTGCGTTTGCCCATTGTAAAAGCTTTCCTCACCATGATTTACATTTTAAAATGTATCACAGGTGGTGACCTCTTTAGTTCGGTTGGGTGATCTCTACAGAATGTTTGTGTAGAGCTCTAAAGCGTCTTATGCAGAGTTCATTGCTACAAGCCTACAAACTAAAAGAAAAAATACTTGCTTCAGGCGAGATCTAAAAACGAATTGAAATTCCAAAACTTTAAATTCGAGTTATTTCAGGATCTTTTAACTAGAACAATACAACGGATAAGACTCTTGAAGCCTTTGCTTGACACAATCAGGGAGAATGGAGGACGATATAGGTAGGGCTACCCTTTGTCACTCACAGTACTCTTAGAAGGTAACTTCCTAGTTATAAGGTATGGTGAACCTTTGGCCCCTCTTTTTCAGATACTCAAGACCCCCGATATTGTAATAGATGGGTGGGATACACCTACTCTTTAGTGGGGAAGCTAGCCGAATTCAGGCCCACGTAATAAAGCAATAATTAACTTAGAATGAAGATGGATGTGAGGACTAACTGTCATTCCCTACCTCACTCCTGTTACCCTTTTTTATCTTTTTTGTTTTTGGCCACCTTTGCCGTCTCTCTTGGTCCTCTCTCTTCTATATCTCAGCCTTAACCTAGTGGGACTTTTTTTCCCCAGGGTTATTGGTGTCTGTGGGACACCGGTCAATCAGTCTCTATTCGACAGTAATGCTGCGACCCCTCCTGCCCCACAAAAGTCCCTGAGCGGGCCCTAGTGAGGGGGGGGGGGGGGATTTTTTTTTTTGCAGGGGGTCCGGGGATTTCTAGGTACACCCTGGGTGTTAGCTTCAGTTTATAGGAGAAAAAAAGAGTAAGGGAGGAAATGACATCAGGATTGGATTCAGTCAGAGGCAGCAAAGATGGAAAATTCCTGGAAACAATTTTCTCTTTATGTACTATATAAAATTCACTGTAATTATAACGTGGACAGTAGAATACATCTGTGGTGTAAGTAGAACAGATATTTATCTACTTATATACGTGGGTTCTTTTTCCTGGGATAGTATGGCTGACCCTGCATAAAAGTGGGCAACCTGAATAATTTACTGCCGTCTACTATATGTCACTACAGTGCCTCTTTAAAGAGGCAGTAACACTCCCCACTCTACACATCCTATGCCAATAATGGCAGCACTGCTCTCGATCAATAATAAGAGTGAATATAATCCGCTGCCTCCATCAGGTCATGAGCACTGACAGAGTCTGTCAATTGCCATAGATGATCTTCTTAATCCTTAATCTTATTTTATAAAGTACAAGGGATAATCTGTAAACATTACAAGGATTATGAGTAGATTCAGCAGCTGGTGAAAGGATGGGGAAATTTCCCTTTATGTCTGTGCTGATCACTCTGCATCCAGGGATGATATTACTGGTACAGATGGTATAGTAGATCAGTGGTTAATACTGGTGGCTGGCTTCACTGAGGTCCTGGGCTCAGTGCCACTCACAATACTGTGACTGTCTAACACCCTAGCAGGACCTTCTCAGGCAGAAAGAGGACCTGTTGCGCCAGTCCCTAATCTCTGAGGTCTAAGTGTCCAAAGAGGCGTGGGATCACGCGAAACAGCTGTTGACACAGACGTTTTTTACCTGTTAGTAGCAGTAGGGTGTTAGCCATCAGTAAAAGCAAGACGTTTTAAATCAGGATGTTACCATTTATTGGCTAACTAAAAAGAATAAGTATAAGCAAGGTTTCGGCTACTGATCGATACGATGCAACCGATTTCGGCCTGAAATTGGTTGCATCGTTGATCGGGCATGCTCTTCGTGGCACCAGTTTTCATCTGATTCAATAGTAATTATCAAATTGGGTGGCCAATCGGATGCCAAGTGGATAGATGTATGGGCACCTTTAATGTTTCTGTCATAGATTAGGGACAATTGAAACAAAAGAGATGCAGATTCCAGAACTTCGAAGTAGAAATTCTTTATTCAAGCACGGTATAAAAACAGATTATAACAGGTAAAAATCAGGATGATACCATTTATTGGCTAACTAAAAAGAATAAGAATAAGCATGTAATGCTGGGGGGTCATACTTTCTGACCACCCAGCACAACAAGGCTAAGAGCTGGATAATGAAAGAGGCTACACAGGCTGCCCAGAGCAACAGCAGCTCTGGGCTTCTGATAAGACGCAATGGCAGCGCAGTGCGATGTTGCGCTGCTCTTGTGATAGCAAACATCCAGACAGATACAAGACAGACTGGAGTGAGGTAGCCAATAGCAACTGCAGCAATGGCGTACCTCACAAGGACAGGACTAGGAGGACAGAGGCTGACAGAATGAATGCTTGCTAATCTAGTCACTGCCTCAGTGACAGCAAGCATTCACAAACACAAGAGTGAGGTAACCAATACCAACTGCAGCAATGGCTACCTCGCAAGGACAGGACTATGCTAGCTAAGCACGGGTGATCACGCTAAGTGCAACCTACCGAAACGTGCTAAAAACTGACTAGCTGAACACAGGATATCAACAGTTCGAGTACGTAAATATCAGCGGCACTGATATATCACCGTATCACGAATACAAGGAAAGTAACAAACGCTGGCTAGAATATGTATATATTGGCGATTAACCAATATATAACATAAGCAAGGAGACTAGCTAGATCTGGACTGGAGCAATACAGCGAACTAACTAGGCAATACATTGGCTATCATTCATAAAGCATTTCCGCATGCGGAAATGCTAAAAACAGCTGACTTTACCGACCACTCGGCAAAGTCAGCATTCATAAAGGCTCTTTCCGCATGAAAAAATGACACTACCGAGCAGAGTGATAAATCACCGCCTTGTGCGGTGATTATCGGAACAAATGTAGCAAAATGTTAATTCATAAAGAATACCGCCAGTGGTGCAACGTCGGAAAGTCCCGCTCCCTCTGATGTGGCGATACCAATGCAAGTGAATGGAGACACACAGACCTCCCAGGCAGCTGCAGCAGAGCGGAACACGGAGAAATGTATCAACTCGGCAGCTTCCGTGTCTCCGCAAGCCTACCGCCTGCCTACCGCCAGCCTAGTTCGGGGAATCTCTGCACTGCTTCCGCACATGGATACTTCTTTATGAATGCCCACCCAGAAGTCTAAAACACCGCCAGCGGTGTTTTTCCGCATCGATTCCCCTTACCCACAGCCTCTTTATGAATGATACCCAAACAATACAAATTCTCTGCACTAGAAGGAGTGTGTATATATGTCCCCGTGGAAAATATATAATCATAGCTCCACAAGAAAACTGAACTAGAAAGTAACAAGATAAGGACTATGTTTCACAGTATCAAAGGACCCAGTAACAGCTTAGACAGAGCTGAAACTTTGACAGGCGAGGTCTAAAAGGGAAGACAGACTTTTATGCTGGCATCAGCCAATGGATGTAAGCATGCAAATCTCCACACAGCTGAATGGTAATCATTCAATCCTGAGCTGGCTTGATTACCATTAGCTAGCTGAAAGACTATGATAACAAATGCATGCAGTACTATGTAACAACATGCATGCAGGAAATCCAGGGCTATCTGGCTGCAGCTCAGCTGTAGTAAGCCATTGGTGGAATGATGACAGCATTCTGAGCTGCCCAGAACTGCAGAGCAATTGCGAATGACAATGTGACTCATTGCTAATGCACAACCGAACGCAGGCTGACAAGCCAGAACTGTCCATTTGCGGCTCCACCGCAATGGACAGAACACATCACAGGAGGAATCCTTACAAAGCAAGCTTTCGGCTTTGCAGCCTTCGTCGGGCTTAAATCCTGTTTGCTTGCAGGCTGATGGTACAGACAGCTTTATACAGTACATGCAAGATCAAAAGGGGATACATAGATTTTTTTTAAGCTTAAATACATGTCATTAATGCCTTAAGTGAAACAGAACATCTAAATGGGATGGGAGGTTGTTAGCTGAGATAAGACACCTTGTTTACACCATGCTCACAGACCTGGGAGTTCAGTGCAACTCCTAGGTCTATGAGCATGGTCTGTGAACAAGACATGTATTTATGCTTTTAAAAAACAACAACTATGTACCCCCTACCCCCCCCCCCCCCCCCTTTGATGCTGCATGTATAAAGCTGTCTGTACCATCAGCCTGCAAACAAACAGTATGTAAGCCTGATGAAGGCTGCAAAGCCGGAAGCTTGCTTATTCTTATTCTTTTTAATTAGCCAATAAATGGTATCATCCTGACTTTTACCTGTTATAATGTGTTTTTATACCGTGATTTAATAAAGAATCTCTACTTCGAAGTTCTGGAATCTGCATCTCTTTTGTTTCAACTGTCCCTAATCTATGACAGAAACATTAAAGGTGCCCATACATCTATCCAGTTAGCGTCCGATTGGCCACCCAATTCGATAATTACTATCGAATCGGATGAAAACTGGTGCCACGAAGAGCATGCCCAATCAACGATGTAACCAATTTCAGGCAGAAATCGGTTGCATCGTATCGATCAGACATGCTCCATGTCGGGCTGTCGTGGTTGATCGGGTGTGCGGTGGTAACAGTGAGCAATAACTGGACAAGCGTCAAAATCCTCCGGCGCTGCCCCCAGTGTATAAATGTGACCCGTGTGTGCATTTATACATAATCAGTCCTGTGGCTCCCACCGCGCTGTGCCCATCCACCTTTGGAATTCCCCGCTCTTCCGTTAGCAGTTTACACGCCGCTGACATGACACGTGTGTGACATCTCACATGTGCTGCGTGCTATGCGCCGACGACTTGTATACCGCTAATGGAAGAGCATCGGATTCTGAAGACAGATGGGTACCGTGCGATGGGAGCCACGGGGCTGGAAGTGTATAAATGCTCACACGGGGGGCACATTTATACACTGGAGGGGGGGGGGGAAGGAACAGCGGCGGACTCAGACGATTACCGAGCGATTTCATGCTGAAAGTGATCGGGAATTGGCCTGTGGTGTATGGGCAGCCGACAGACCTCTATCTAATCAGATTCGCTCAGAGAGAGAGATTTGTCTCTTGGCCGAATCTGCCCATACATCTTCTAGTATATGGCTATCCTAACTGTGCTCTAGCATGGAGCCGCTACAGGGGCCACACTCAGCGAAAGGGGAACGGAGGACACCAAGGGAAGCCTCAATAGGAAGCTTCCCTCTCTTTAGGTAAGTATCTGTTTTTGTTATGGGGAGGGGGACCGAGATTAACAAACAAGGTGGGAGGGAAGGACAGGACCTACTAGCAGCCTACAGGTGATTAAGGTGTTTTTAACCGATTTCTGATGCAGGTAGTTGAAATCTACACTTAGTTTTGGCCTGTTATTCTTATTAGGGTGTAGATTTCAGCTGCTCTCTCCTGTTGCATTGCTCTCTGGTGTCGCTGCAGCCTGCGCGCTTTATTGTAATCATGAGCTCCAGGCGCTGGCCCCTGACCCTGATATCACTGTGAACCAATCACAGTGATCACAGCACCGTTTTTTTTTTTTTTTTTTAAAGTCTCTGGTCCTTAAGGTGCCAGAGATGGCTAGTACGGAAGTGGTTAAAGTCGTTTTGTATGTTAAAGGGGCACTATGGCGAAAAATTGTAAAATTTAAAATATGTACAAACATAAACAAATAAGAAGTACGTTTTTCCCAGAGTAAAATGAGCCATAAATTACTTTTCTCCTATGTCCAAAACCTGTTGCTTCTGTCAGATTTCTACTACCTACTGTAAGTGACAGCAACATAGGAGAAAAGTAATTTATGGCTCATTTTACTCTGGAAAAAAAAACATATTTCTTTGCACATATTTTACAATCTTTCGCCATAGTGCCCCTTTGATAAACATACCGTAACCGCTGTTAGCAAGGCAATTACATTGTTTGTATAACTGAACTCCAATAAAATCTTACCGTTAAAAAAAATGTATTACCTTTTGTTGGTTTAATGTCAGCAATAGGGAAGGAAATTGAGGCAGCATGGTTTCATCATCAGCGCCACGGAATATGCTGGCACTTTATAAATCAATAATAATAATCTGTGGTCCCATAATGACCAGCTGACTTTAGGTCAGAGGTCATGCTAGGCATTATGGGATGGAAGTTTACTGGTGGCGAACTAATGCCATGACGAGCTCCATCCTTGGCAGAACACATCCCCTTCACTGCCTCCAATTTTAGGCTGTAGTTCCCTAGATTAACCACTCGGGGGCAGCATGTCCCTAGCACGTCACTGCAATTTACAATTCCATTTTTTTTTTCCTGTCACATGCAGTCCTCTCCCTGTTTAATTCTGTATTGGGAAATGGCAGAAAGTAGACCTCAAGCTAAGACTATCTTTTTCTTTTATGTTTGGATGGAGTGGAGAATCTTGTTTTACCCTGTGGCTGTTATTGCTGTCTGCGTCCTTGGAGAGCTATCCCACTTCTTATGTCACTGGGGAAAGGAAATGAGAACCTCATGGATACAGATAGCAATAATTTAACATAAGACTCTATACAAATTCTAACCCTTTGTTGCCTCAAAGGGATGACAGCTGAGAGTTTCAGGTAGTTTTTAAAGTGAACCTGAACTCAGAACTTTCTCTCTGCTCTAAAAGATACACAACAGCATAATAACCATTAAACAAAAACATTTCTTTGTAACAGCTGATCCGAATCCTGCAATAAATCTGCACTGTTTCTACTTCCTGATTCATGGAAGCAGCTATATTGTTAACAGCCTGTGCTTTCAAATGTGCTTATCTGCCATAGCAGCCATGTGACACATATGGGAGATTAAATTACAACTAGTGATTAGACAGAAATGAGGGGGAAGTACACAGACTAAACGCTCTAAATACATACAGGGTGCATTTCTGTTATGTTTTCCTTGTGTCCTGTGCAAGAGGTCAGGTCCACTTTAAGGGCTCATTCACACTTGAGGCGTTTTTAGATTTTTTTAAGCACCTGCGATTTTTCATAATCTCCCTGAAAACGCTTACACCATGCTATCCTATGCGCTAGTTCAGATTAGGGCGATCCGTCCACTTTCCGCTCGGAGAAGCGCTGCATGGACCATTTTCAGGCCGATTTTGCTACAATGGAGGGTGTAGGAAAAAACGCAAAACACTCACAAAATCTCTTTGTGCAGCGATTGCGTTTGCGTTTTTCTAGAATCAATACAATGTATTTATTATTTTCTGGATCAAAGAGTTCACTTCCTGACTGACGACAGGAAGTGAAAAAACTCTGCAAAAACGCTTCCCAAAAACGTCCAACGAACAGAAATTGCCGGGAAGGGGAAAAAAACGATTAAAAAAACATCCAACACGAACGGTATTGCGATCAGAATGCAATGTAAACAAGGCCTAAGCGATTGCTATATAGACATGCTCTTTTGTGAACCAGCAGCATGTTCTGCTCTGTGGGGAGGGGTGGGGGGAGAACAAGTGAGCTGCATCTGTGGCTTCCATGCTGTGGTAGGTTCCTCTGAAGTTCCTCCACTTCACAATAGGCACTAGGCAAGAGCAATTGGCGGATCAATGCAGGTGAGCAACAGCATGGGACACAGACACACTTTTCGTAGGTTTAAAGAGGTATTGACGTTTCCGACAAACCACCCTATGGGGCTGTCGTTGACATTTTAAAGTGTACCTGAGACCAAAGAGGTCTCAGGTTTTATACTTACCTGGGGCTCCCTCCAGCCCCCTTGAGGCCACTTGGTCCCTCACCGTGTCCCCAGGCTGCTCCCGTCTCCTGCTAGACAGGCCAGTACTGTGGCCGAGTTGTGCATGCGCGGCCTAGCCGTGTACGCTCCCCAGCCACATGCGCTCCCCCTGTCATGCTCTCGCTGCCGGGTGCGCCCTGCGCCTTCGCAGTAACTACTGCACAGGTGCAGAACGCACTCAGCTGCGGGAGCATGACTTGGCCTCAGTACCAGGCCGCCCAGCGGGAGAAAGAGTTGCCCGTGGAGACGGTGAGGGACCGAGCGGCTTCAAGGGGGCTGGAGGGAGCCCTGGTAAGTTTAAAACCTGAGATCTCTTTGGTATCAGGTACACTTTAATGTTAGACTCTTAAGGGAACAAGCACAATAGTACAGACACGCTGTTAAATGTGTGAGAGAGGAGGGGGTGCTAACAAGGCAGTGCTCAAGCGAGCATCGTCTGGCACACTGGCGCACGGAAGGGGGTGTTCCGGGTGTCTGGAGCCACCCCACTGCGCCGAGACCGGAAGTGCCTCCTGAATGTGAGCAGCTGCAGCCTGCTCATGTGTGTGCGCCGTGAAGGCAAACCCATCGGCTACAGGGGGGCCCGGGCCCGCCAGCCGTGTGGGGGGGGGGGGGGGGAGTGCTGATGCTCTGCCAGTTGCGGGACTCCCCAGCTAGGTATAGAACTTCTTCTCCGCAGCCTGCACTCTCCCGGGAGGCAGAGCAGGGCTACGGCAAGATGGCCGCCAAAGCCATGCACTAGAGAATATTTGTGTCTCCAGTACAGGGCTTCGGGAGCCATCTTGCCATAGCCCTGCACTCTGCCTGTCAGCGCGGGAGATGTGCTGCAGGAGGATCGTCGGGGAGCTGCGAGCCAGTTGCCAGGAGAGGAAACTTCTGCCAGGTGAGTGATCTTTTTTTTTTTTCACAGGTGCATTTTTTTTTCTGGTGCCTGCTGCCCACATTGTGATTTTCTGGTGTCTGCTGCCCACATTGTGATTTTCTGGTGTCTGCTGCCCACATTGCGATTTTCTGGTGCCTGCTGCCCACATTGCGATTTTCTGGTGCCTGCTGCCCACATTGCGATTTTCTGGTGTCTGCTGCCCACATTGCGATTTTCTAGTGCCTGCTGCCCACATTGCGATTTTCTGGTGCCTGCTGCCCACATTACGATTTTCTGGTGCCTGCTGCCCACATTACGATCTTCTGGTGTCTGCTGCCCATGTTACGATTTTCTGGTGTCTGCTGCCCACATTACGATTTCCTGGTGTCTGCTGCCCACATTGCGATTTTCTGGTGACTGCTGCCCACTTACGATTATTTTCTGGTGACTCCTGCCCACATTACGATTATTTTCTAATGACTGCTGGCTGCTGCCCACATTACGATTATTTTCTGATGACTGCTGCCCACATTACGATTATTTTCTGATGACTGCTGCCCACATTACGATTATTTTATGGTGACTGTTGCCCACATTGCGATTTTCTGGTGAATGCTGCCCACATTGCGATTTTCTGGTGACTGCTGCCCACATTGCAATTTTCTGGTGTCTGCTGCCCACATTACGACTTTTTGGTGACTGCTGCCCACATTGCGATTTTCTGGTGCCTGCTGCCCACATTGCAATTTTCTGATGACTGCTGCCCACTTTACGATTATTTTCTGGTGACTCCTGCCCACATTACGATTATTTTCTGATGACTGCTGACTGCTGCCCACATTATGATCATTTTCTGATGGCTGCTGCCCACGTTACGATTATTTTCTGATGGCTGCTGCCTGCATTACGATTATTTTCTGATGACTGCTGCCCACATTACGATTATTTTCTGGTGACTGCTGCCCACTTTACGATTATTTTATGGTGAAATGCTGCCACTTTACGATTAATTTCTGGTGAAATGCTGCCCAATTTACGATTAATTTCTGGTGAAATGCTGCCCAATTTACGATTATTTTATGGTGAAATGCTGCCCACTTTACGATCATTTTATGGTGAAATGCTGCCCATTTTACTATTCATTTCTGGTGAAATGCGCGGTAGTGTGCGGCTTGCCAAAAGAGACCTATCAGGAATCCCCCCCTTGAAAATCCTGGATTTGCCCCTGTGGCAGGTAGGTAAGTATGACATCTGTTGTGGCAGCCCAATAATACTTTGTGGAACCATCCTTTTAACTACTTACTGCACCAGGTGCAGTATAATCACGCCCTGGGAAACTTCATTTGAAGTCCCAGGGCCGAGAAAATTAGTCAATGGGAACGTGCTACCGTTACCGCCAGTTAGTGGGGACATGAATGAATGGGAGCGCAGTTCCCATTCATTAACCTAAGTCCCAGATTCAATGAGAGCCGGTGTCTATGAGACGTCTGCATTCATTGTATCTTCCTGTTGTTACAGTGCACGCATTACATCCGACAATTCACGTCCTTACGTAAGTGAATTGGAAATTATGACTGAGGACATCTTGTGGCCAAATAGTAAAACTACATCAAAAAACATTTTATTTAAAAAAAAATACCTACACTTACATCTAAAATTAACTATTTCCCTCCCACACTCCCCCATAGTACAAAATATATATATATATATATATATATATATATATATATATATATATATATTTACATAAAAAATAAATAAATACATAAATAGTTTCCTTAGGGACTGAACTTTTTAATAGGTATGTCAAGGGGTTATATAACTGTAATTTTTAATTTGCTGGCTTGTAAATAGTGATGGACGCAAAACTGAAAAAATGCACCTTTATTTCCAAATAAAATATTGGCACCATACATGAATATTAGATTGAAACACAGCAAGTGGAAAAGGGCCCTAAGGGTCCTTTCACACTGAGACTGTAACTTTCTGTCAAAGGAAACAATCTAATTTCTATAGTACGTTCACATCGGGTGCAGTCAGGGGGTTCCATCAGACTAATGCACACCATGCTGACAATGTGCAAGTTTATAGTGACAGTGGTCCATGTACTACATGCTTCATTGTATTCATTGTATTGCACTTCTAACGTGCAATACAACTTTTCACCATTGTGTTGCAATCTCATCGCAAGGTACACAGTGTGCAAAGACAGCTAAGAAGAGGGAAGCCTCTGGATCCTATAGAGCAGGGGTGTCAAACTCAATCACATAAGGGGCCCAAATCTAATGCTGGCTTTACACCATACAATTTTCTGTTAGATTTTTCTGTTAGATTTTCTCTTAGAATGCATAATTAGATTATTTTCTGTAAAGAATGGTCATTATCTCTGGTGCATTGTCTTCTGTTTATCTCCTCCTGAGTAGAACAATGCCTAATTGCTCGTCAGATAGATCGTAAGATAGATTCATTTCCAACATGTTGAACTTTATCTATCTGGCAGGTAAAGCTAACAGAAAATTGTATGGTGTTAAAGAGACAATGAAGCGAAAAAAAAATGATGATATTATGATTTGTATGTGTAGTACAGCTAAGAAAAAAAACATTAAGATCAGATACATCAGTCTAATTGTTTCCAGTGCAGGAAGAGTTGAGAAACTCCAGTTGTTATCTCTATGCAAAAAAGCTATTAAGCTCTCCGACCAACTTGGTCGTGGAGAGGGCTGTTATCTGACTTTTATTATCTCAACTGTAATTGAACTGTTTACTTTTCCTCTAGCAGAGGAGAGTTTATTACTTCACAGACTGCTCTGAAAGACTCATTTTGAATGCTGAGTGTTGTGTAATCTGGACATATTATAGAGTGATGCAATGTTAGAAAAAACACTATATACCTGAAAATAAAAATATGAGAATATTTTCTTTGCTGCTAATCTTCTAGTAATTATTCATAGTACACAACCAATTCATTATATCATATATTTTTTTTCGCTTCAGTGTCTCTTTAAGGTCCGTACACACGCCGGACTGGAGGCAACGACGGGTCCGTCGTCACCTCCCGCTGGGTGGGCGTTCCAGCGACAGTCCGGCGTGTGTACAGTCTGTCTGCAGACTGATACGGCTGTTTCTGAGCGATCCGCCCGGCGGATCACTCAGGAACAGCCGTACTAGTCCGCCGACAGACTGTACACACGCTGGACTGTCGCTGGAACGCCCACCCAGCGGGAGGTGACGATGGACCCGTCGTTGCCTCCAGTCCGCCGTGTGTACGGACCTTTATGCTGGGGATACACGGTACGTTTCTGTACCGAGTATCGACCAGCTGATCCGGCCAGCTGATAATATTCAGCTGGCCCGATCATGCCTCTCGACAAGCGCCCGCTCGATTCCTGCCGGCGGACAATGGCAGGGAATCGAGCGGTGATAAGAAAGCGCCGGTGGGGACTAGCGGCAATCGATCCGCACGCAGATGAGCAGGGATGCGCCGGCATTGAGCCGCTGGCTCGATCCGGCGCATAAAACGAGCCGTGTATGCACAGCATAAACCCAGCTAGTCTAATGCCGGGTATGCACTGTTCGTTTTATGCGCCGGATCGAGCCAGCGGCTCGATGCCGGCACATCCCCGCTCCTCCGCGTGGATAGATTGCCGCTCGTTCCCGCCGGCGCTTCCTTATCACCACTCGATTCCCTGCCATTGTCTGCCGGCGGGAATCAAGCGGGCGCGGATCGAGCGGCATTATCGGGCCAGCTGAATATTATCAGCTGGCCGGATCAGCTGGTCGATACACGGTACAGAAACGTACCGTGTATCCCCAGCATAATGGTGGCCATAAATCAGGCAAGTTGGCAGCCGATCGACTATCCGATTAGATTATTATAACCGAATCCGATGAAAATTGGTGCCGCCAAGAGTATGCCCGATCAATGATGCGACCAATTTCGGGCTGAAATTGGTCCCATGTATCGATCAGACTTGCTGCAAGATGTCGGGAAGATGTGCTCGATTGGGTGCACGGTGGTAATGGCAAGCGATATTGGGACGAGCGACAAATGCAAGACGGAACCCCCCGGCACTGTCCCTCCTCGAGGGGGTGTGTGTGACGTCATGGCTGTAGGCAGGGCCGGTTCTCTCATGAGGCAAGGTGAAACATTTGCATCAGGTGCAGAGATTACAGGGGCAGCATTTTTGTACTGTGTTCACACTAACAGCATGCAATCAAAATAGGAGGAGAAGCAAGAGAGTGGCTGGATAGTGTACTGGTTAAAGGGCTCTGCCTTTGACATGGGAGACCAGGGTTCGAATCCTGGCTAGGTCAAGTACCTATTCAGTAAGGAGTTCAAGGCAAGACTCCCTAACACTGCAGGGTGGCCTCCTGAGCGCGTCCCAGTGGCTGCAGCTCTTGAGCGCTTTGAGTCCGAAAGGAGAAAAGCGCTATACAAATGTTCCGATTATTATTAAGAGGAGAGCAAGGTGAAGAGGTCATCAGTGGGGAAACACAGCTTGTTGTGCTGTGTGAGGAGTCTGATAGAGAGAGCGAGGAGGGGGGGGGGGAGGCAGGAGAGCAGCAGTGTTTCATTTGACTTGCACAGCAGAAGGGAGGAGGTGGCACTGCTGTACTGGATGATTAGAAATGGAGTGGCTGAAGGTGAGGAGTTTGTTTGTCACAGACTCACAGCCAGCCAGTGTGCTATTGTGTTGAGCTGCAGCATGACATGCGAGAACATTAAATGAAGCAGAGTAAATTGTCGGGTGCTGTGCGATCATTCTAAGTTGGAGGAATAATTAGGCAGCGTTTCCTTGGCCCGATTGCATGCTGGGAAACACTGCAGATTCGGCCTGGGTCCTGACGTAGTGGAAACAGGTCCATAATCGTGCCTTTGTAAACAAAACATGCATTGGCAGGAGATATTCAGTAGTTCCTGCAGGGCCTCTGAGCAGCGTGTATTGCACATGTTCTCATATCTTAACTCAGGTGCGATAATTTACACAAGGTGGAACTGACAGTAATTACCTTCCTTTATGATACCCATAAAAGTCAATAGAATGGCCTCTGTCTGACGGACACGTTTGAACGCTTAGCTGATTGCAGATCTTTTGATCTGTCCGTCTCAAATTAATAGGGATGGGTGGAGTGTATATTGTTTGATGTAGCGTGTTGTGCCTTAAGACTTTAGTGTCAGATATCAGCGCAGGTCTCGGTAATATCCAGCACAGTAAGCAAAGTCTTAAGGGGCCCATACACCTAACGATTTTCCCACCGATATACAGCAGATTCGATCACTGTGATCGAATCTGCTGTGAAATCGTCGCGCACACACTGACAGAACGATCGATTTCCATCCAAAATCAATAGTTCCCGTCTATTCCCATCGATCTGTACGTGCGGAAGATTTTTCTCAATCACCGGTGGGTCGGGAGTGCGTTGATATCGGCGTTCAAATGCCCGACAACCAACGCAATACAGCGGCAATACATTACCTGCTCCGGCTGGCGCGAGTCCTCCCGGTCACCGATGTCTTCTTCTCCGCAGGGTTCCGCGTTCCGGTCCGGCTGGCTTCACTTCCTGTCCCGGCAGGAAGTTTAAACAGTAGAGCGCCCTCTACTGTTTAAACTTCCCCGGACAGAAAAAAGTGAAACCAGCCGGAACGCGGAACCCAGCGGAGAAGAAGATATCAGTGACCGGGAGGACTCGCGCCGGACGGATCAGGCAATGTATGCAGGGGCCCGGGGGGCGGCGGCATCAGCGGCAGCACCACCACAGATTGTGATCGGTTTCATGCTGAAATCGATTCACAATCTGTTTGCAGTAAAGGCAGCCATACGATCTCTCTCTGATCAGATTCGATCAGAGAGGGATCTATCTGTTGGTCGAATTTGATGGCAAATCGACCAGTGTATGGCTACCTTTATGCTGGGAATACACGGTTAGATTCTGAGCCATTTAGATGGTTCGATAGATAATTTCTGACACGTCCGATCTCCTGTCCGATCGTTTCTGCATGGCGGACAATGGAAAAAGATAAGGAAAACAAGCAGAAGATAAGAGAATCTCCCGCAGAATCGAGCAGCAAAAACGATCGGTGCAGAATCGAGCGCCAGAATCTAACCGTGTATTCCCAGCATTAGGGCTTGTTCACACTATGAGGGTTTGCATTTTTAAAATGGAGGACGGAAAAATCCATTGATCACAGTGGACAAATGGGATGCAAGAGAGGAGAAAGAGATTGAATAGTAGACTACACAGGAGGTAAGTATGACCTGTGTATGGTTATTTTAAGTTTTATTTGGTTTCACTTTTGCAGAAGGCACTGAAGGGGTTAAGCCCCAGTGTTTACCCTATGGAGAGCTGCCTTGGCATATATACAAAAATCGGTGCCAGTAATTTTGGGTGCAGGGTGAAGCGCATGGAGCGCTCAAATTTCTAGCACCGTTTTGTTCTGTTTTGCTGCCTAGGCAGAGTTCTCCTGCAACCTATTCACAGTTGCTGATAAGAACTACTGTAATTAGGCATTTTGATCTGCCTAAATAACCACAGAGAAGTGAATTATTCAGCAACTATATGTGGAATATAGACTTTTCATTGTGTGCTGTGCAAGAATTTGGGAGGAAACAATCACAGCAACCCGCAAAGTGTGAATACGAGTGTTAAGACAGAGAACATTTATATCACACTTTTCTCCTGGCGGACTCTAAGCGCCACTAGGACGCACTCTATAGGCAGTAGCAGTGTTAGGGAGTCTTACCCAAGGTCTCTTCACTGATTAGGTGCTGGCTTACTCAACAAAAAGAGCCGAGATTTGAACCCAGGTCTCCTGTGTTCAAATAGTTACACTACACACTGTTAAGGGAATTAAGTTGAAAGATTGATGGGGGAGATATGTCAAATCACAAATAAAAACAGAAACAGAGATATAAATATTTGAGGGGGGGGGGGGGGCGGACATCAGCTGAGGAGATTCTATCATCTCACATGCAATTGCACATCATTTTTTCTGGACATATTGTCTGCAAACCTCAGACAGGGTTAAGGGTATATACTCATTCATTATACTTGACGTGATGAAGTTGCTAAGTTACCCTCATTTTGTAAAGATATTGTAATAAAAGTTACTTTTTATACGCAAGCCAATGTTTGGTGATATTTCTTAATAATGAAGAATATGTATTTTGTGCTTAAAGGGAACCTGAAGCGAGTACAATTATTTAAAATAAACGCACGATGTAGCTGCAAATGAATATTACATAGTTACCTCACCATCGGTTCCTCTCAGAAGCTCACCATTTTATTCTTACAGTGTTCCTTTCCAGTTCTGTGACAATATTTTGTTAGAACTGTAATATACCAGTTGCTGTCAGTTATATATCAGCAGCTGTCAGTTACAACTGAATGTGCAAGGTAATGTCCATGTTTCCCTATGGCTCAAGTGGGTGATATTACAGTTTAACAGTGTGCTGACCGAGAAGGTTTTATGGGGTAATGGCCATTTTTATAATGGAGGACGGAGAATTCCATTGATCACAGTGGACAAACAGGATGTGGGAGAGGAGAAAGAGATTGATGAGTAGACTACACAGGAGGTAAGTATGACCTGTGTATGGTTATTTTGACTTTTTTTTTTCAGTTCAGGTTCTCTTTAAAGAGTTCCCAGTAGTTTTTTGCAGGTAATTGTAGTTTGGGTATTTGAGCCAGGTTGATATTTCCTCATGAGCTAATCTACTACCATTCTTCTGTTATCTTGTCCTGACAGCCCTATCAGTAAGGGCTCTTTTCCACTATGAAATGCGATCGCGATTGCGATCGCGATTCCGATCGCGATCGCAATCGCGTTTCAATTTCCATCATGCGATTGCGATTGAGCTACTATATTCATTATAGTCCAGCTCAATCGCATACAAAACGCGGCAGGACGACGATTGCGCTTTGACGAAAATCGCATCGCAATCGGATCGCACTAATGGAAAATGCTGCTGCAGTTTCCATTAGTTTAATGTACCTTGCGATTTGCGATCACAAGCAAATCGCAAATCGCAGGCTAGTGGAAAAAGGCCCTTAGCTGGACTATAATGAATATAGTAGCTCAATCGCATGGTGGAAATTGAAACGCGATTGCGATCGCAATCGCGATCGCAATCGCGATCGCATTTCATAGTGGAAAAGAGCCCTAAAGCTGCATTTGATTAGAGGCTCCTGTGTACTAGACTCCACCTCCTGAGATATGTAAACAACTAAGGTCACCATCCTCCAGACGCTGCACATAAAATAGTGAAACCTATAGGAGCACTTTTTTTTAAAGATTCTTTTATTTTATTTTGAAGTTCAAAAGATCAAATGAGGTACATAACAATTATAAGTGTGCTGAAGCAATCACATCAAGAATTAAGCCCCATCTACACAATACATATCTTTGTGCGATTCGATTACGATTCTATTTACAATCTGATTAAATCCGACATGTCCGATCGGGATTCGATTCGATTTGCCATTGCAAAACAATGGCAAATTGAATTGAATCGAATCCCGATCGGACATGTCAAATTCATGTTGAATTTAATCGGATCGTAAATAGAATCGTAATCGAATCGCACAAAGAATCGTATCATGTAGATGGGGCTTAAGAGAGGTATCACATACATCAAAAACTTACAGCAAAAAAGGCAGATACGTACATAAGTGCAGGGTGGTAAACCAGCTCCGCCCCAAATAGTGGAAGCAAAATTAGAATGACTGTAAGGCACGGTAGATATTAAGACATTGACGTGGAATTTTGAATCTGAGAGAAATAGGGATATGGCAAGCAGGGCTGGCCTTAGGTTTCACAGCGCCCTGAGCGAAACCCGATTTTTGCGCCCCACCTTCATCGTTTTCACATGCGTACACACGCACGCACGTACACACACAGGGCCAATACTTGGTCAGGAATCCTTTTGCAGAAATGACTGCTTCAATGCGGCGTGGCATAGAGGCAATCGGCCTGTGGCACTGCTCAGGTGTTATGGAGGCCCAGGATGCTTCGATAGCGGCCAAAAGCCGCATCTACACGCGTAGATGCGGCCGCGATGTTCCTTATCAATCGAGCCGCTGATGCGGCTCGATTGATAAGATCCGACAGGACGGATCTCCCCACCGCCGATTTCCTGCTCGTTCCCCGCGAGGGGACAATGGCAGGAAATCGAGCGGAAGATAAGCGGCGCCGGCGAGCGGGGAATCGAGCGGGTATTGATTCCGGCGCACATGCGGCGAGCGGGGACGCGGAAGAGGCGATCCGGCGGCTAATCGACACGTGTAGATGAGGCTTTAAGCTCATCCATGTGTGTTGGGTCTTGTGTCTCTCAACTTTCTCTTCACAATATCCCACAGATTCTCTATGGGGTTCAGGTGAGGAGAGTTGGAAGGCCAATTGAGCACAGTAATACCATGGTCAGTAAACCATTTACCAGTGGTTTTGGCACTGTGAGCAGGTGCCAGGTCGTGCTGAAAAATGAAATCTTCATCTCCATAAAGCTTTTCAGCAGATGGAAGCATGAACCCACGGGCGTAGCAATAGGGGTTGCAGAGGTTGCGACCGCATCAGGGCCCTTGGGCCAGAGGGGCCCCGAAGGGCCCTCCCTCAACTACAGTATTAACCCTCTATTAGTCCTGTGCTCATAATAATCACTTCTATAGATACATTGAATAGTAGTAATCATTAACAAGCTGTTCCCCATCCCCTTCTTGCACCTCTGACACTGTAGTTGCCATTGGCATGTTTTGGTGCGCCATATCAATTGTTATGTATAGAGTGCTTGGGGGGCCCCACTGTAAAACTTGCATTGGGGCCCACAACTCCTTAGCTACGCCACTGCATGAACCCACTTTTGAACCAGAAACAGCTGCAGAAGCGCCTGACCTGGGCTACAGAGAAGCACTGTACTGTTGCTCAGTGGTCCAAAGTACTTTTTTCGGATGAAAGCAACTTTTGCATGTCATTCGGAAATCAAGGTGCCAGAGCCTGGAGGAAGACTGGGGGGAGGGAAATGCCAAAATGCCTGAAGTCCAGTGTCAAGTACCCACAGTCAGTGATGGGCTGGGGTGCCATGTCAGCTGCTGGTGTTGGTCCACTGTGTTTTATCAAGGGCAGGGTCAATGCAGCTAGCTATCAGGAGATTTTGGAGCACTTCATGCTTCCATCTGCTGAAAAGCTTTATGGAGATGAATATTTAATTTTTCAGCATGACCTGGCACCTGCTCACAGTGCCAAAACCACTGGTAAATGGTTTACTGACCATGGTATTACTGTGCTCTATTGGCCTACCAACTCTCTTGATCTGAACCCCATAGAGAATCTGTGGGATATTGTGAAGAGAAAGTTAAGAGACGCAAGAGCCAACACTCTGGATGAGCTTAAGGCCGCTATCGAAGCATCCTGGGCCTCCATAACACCTGAGCAGTGCCACAGGCTGATTGTCTCCATGCCACGCCGCATTGAAGCAGTCATTTCTGCAAAAGTATTCCCGACCAAGTATTGAGTGCATAACTGAACATAATTATTTGAAGGTTGACTTTTTTTGTTCTATTTTTTTTTTGTCTTTTATTGGTCGGATGAAATATGCTAATTTTTTGAGATAGGAATTTTGGGTTTTCATGAGCTGTATGCCAAAGTCATCAATATTAAAACAATAAAAGGCTTGAACTACTTCAGTTGTGTGTAATGAATCTAAAATATATGAAAGTCTAATGTTTATCAGTACATTACAGAAAATAATGAACTTTATCACAATATGCTAATTTTTTGAGAAGATCCTGTATATGCAGACTTGCTAATATATATTTATCCGTTAGTTGAGCCGTTTGTTATTTTTCTATATTATTGTTTATTGCCTTGTTCCTTTGCCTGATGGATGTTCGCTGAATCCGCAGTGGGTCAGTGAAGTCCACTATCCTTATAGCTTGGATTCTGCCATCGCCACGTTGGTGACTGGTAGTATTCCTGCTACTCTAGTTTCTGGAAATGTAACTATAGGCTGCAGTTGCTATTAGTTACGTCCTATCCTGTACTCTTGCCTGGGTGGATGCTTGCTGATGACTGTTGTTATCCTGATTGCTCTGCTTCTGTGGATGTGACTGTGAGCTGCGGTTGCTACTAGTTATGCTCCAATCTATAGTCCTGTCTTGTACCTGTCTGAATGCTTGCTATCGCTAAGGCAGCGCAACATCGCACTGCGCTGCCATTGTGTTTCATTTGTAGCGATATAGGAAGCCCAGAGCTGCAGTTGCTTTAGGCAGCCTGTGTAACCTCTTCCATTGTCCAGCTGCTTAGCCTTGTTGCGCTACGTGGTCAGAAAGTATGGCCCCCCAGCATCACACTGGTGTTGCGAGGCCTCCTTGTAGTTTGGGTAGAACTAGTGTGCTATATTTGATCCTAGGAGGTTTCGCATTCCATATAAATCTAGAGAAAGTTGTTTTAAGATCTTTAAAGTGTTCTAATGGAGGAGTGATGGGGAGGGATTGGTATAAATAAAGTATCTGACTGCAGCTTCTCTGCAAGATTCAATCTAAAGGGGAAAAGGCTGGTATGAAAGTGTCCTGTGGGCTTTACAGGAAGAATATGGGTCACTGCCAGGAAAGGTGAGGAAAGTGATGTAAACTAGACTGCAGGAACAAGCTCACACAATAAATGGATATTACCAGCAAGCCTGTGAGCTGTTAATTGGCTTGTCATGAAGACAAGCTCAGGCAGGGCCAAGTGTGTGTAAAAAGAAGGGTGTGCTGCTGATCTCACACAGACGTCCTCCCTTCAGTGTGTGAAGGCAGGGGGGAGCTGGGAAGTGATTCATATATAGTCAAACTGAAAAGAGGAGCGATGTTAAAGTAAACCTGAGATAGGGCAGGAGAGAAAATGTATACATACCAGGGGCTTCTACCAGCCTGATCGCTCCCTCGCAGTCCTCTGCTGCCTCCCTGTTCGTGGGCCCCGGTAAGTTGTCCAGGCGGGGCCAGGTGGTGCAGGCGCAAAACGCTCCCAGTGGCAGGAGCGAGATGGGGATGGCGCACGACCAGGCCGCACAATCGCAGTTGTCCCCAGACCGGCGGACTTACTGGAGCTGATTGTGAATGAACGAGGAGGCGGCAGAAGACGGCAATGGAGCGATCAGGCCGGTGGGGGCTGGAGGAAACCCCAGTTATGTATCAATTTTCTCTCCTGCCCCATCTCAGCTTTACTTTAAAGTGGACCTGAACTCTTGCACAGGACACAAGGAAAACAGAGAGAAATGTTTTGTGTGTTTTTAGAGAGAAGAGCCTAATCCCCCCTCATCTGTGACTAAATACAAGTGTTGCATTGTTTCCTCCCTTGCCCCGGTCACCAGATGCAACTCTGTTGTGCACTACACTGTTGTCCCTTATCCCCCTCCATAGCAACAGAATGTGTTGCCAGGCTGCAGCTGGCAGTCTGTACAGCATTCGGCCCCAAACTGTCGTCTGAGGGGGGAGTGTGTGTGTGTAACAGACACTACTTCCCTTCAGGAATCACTGTTGCATCACTGTTTCAAGTTCTCACGATCAGAATCAGAATCAATTTATTTGGCCAAATACAAGGTGCACATACAAGGAATTTGACTTGGCAGTTGCTTAAAGTGAGCCTTAACCGAGAGGGAAAAAAAAAGTTTCACTTACCTGGGGCTTCGACTAGTGCATGTGCATGCGCAGGATGTCCAGGGCGACGGGAGCGTGATCAAGAGACGCATGCGGCCAGGACCGTGCAGGAGCACAGGCCCGGCAACAATGAAACTGGCTTGCTGCGGGGGACCGGAGGATCGGTTTGGCATGCCGCGGGCACAGGACATCTGCAGGGGGGCTGGTGGAAGCCCCAGGTAAGTGAACTTTTTTTTTTCCCTCTCAGTTAAGGTTCCCTTTAACAGACACAAACAAATCAGAAAACAATACAGAAGACAGACAGAGTATATATATATATATATATATATAGTCAAGGACAGAATATAGTCAAGGACAGTATGTAAGTTATAGTGGCAGTAAACAGGATAAGAAGTGTTCATTTTCCATTCTATGCTGTAATGCAAGGGTCCCCAAACTTTTTCGGTCAAGAGCCGGATCAACATACAGTACTTCAGGCTGCTGGGGGGCCGGAGTATACATAAAATGATGTAAAAAACCATTACATTGTACCTAGATATTGTAGACAGCTCCTATTAACATGTGCAGCCCTATTGTATCCCATTTAACCAGACCATTTTAACATGTGCAGATAGTTTGTCCCCCAACTCAGCAAGTGCAGTTATTATGCCACCAACACAGCAAGTGCAGATATTGTGACCCTAACATAGCAACTCATATGTGAGCCATAATGTCACCAAATGGCCTGCAAAAGCCTGCAGCACAATCCGAAGAAGTCTTTGCAGGCCAGACAAAGAAGCATACACAGATGACAACCTGCTGTAATTGGACAACAGTGAATGACTGGAAGCCAGTGAATGACTTCTTTCTGGCTTCCATTAGTGTTGTCCGGATCATGAACGATTCGGATCTTTGATCCGAATCTATTTTATGAGTCGATCATCCGAATCATCAAAATGAGTGATTCGGATCGCAAAAGGGGCGGGACCAGGAGCGACATGCCCCCTCTCAGCGGGCAGCGGGGTCCTGGAAGCAGAGCTGAGATGGATCGCTCTGTTGTATGGGAGGCAGCCTTGCAGGGAGACAGGTAGATGAGAGAGAGGGGACATGGGTGCCACTGCCAGATATGTGTAGAGCACACATACTGGCTATAACGTGCTGCCCATTACAGGCTCGCTGTTCCGTAGTGCTGCACAGTGATCACATGGGAAGCTTTTGGCTCAGCACAGCTCAGTAACTTTGCAGACAGTGTGATTGAAAGGCAATATAATCCTCCTGCACTCGGCACTAAACAGCTGCACTTATCTTCTGGGAATGCTTTCTTTCACTGTGCGACCTTTTCTTTCAAAGTGTACAGATGAACATATAGGTGAAATATATGTAAAGCATATGACTTCAGCATGTGGGTATTACGTGCAAACATTTCTGCTCTCTGCTCGTCCCTCCTCCCTTCTCTGTCCACTCCCTGCCCTCTGTCCATCTTCTCCCCTTCTCTGTGTGTCCACCCCCCTCCCCTTCTCCTGTCCACAGACCTGTCCTGCTGTTCAATTTCACCCCCGAATGCTTCCGGTAGTAAAATGATCCGAGATTCGGATCAAAGATCCGGATCTCTTCAATGATCCGATTCGAATCATCCGGATCATTGAAAAGATCCGAACTTCCCATCTCTAGCTTCCATGTGAAAGGGTGGTGTCAGCACTGCTACTATTCTATATGTGGGCTGCCAATTTTTAAAGATGCAGTGGTCCGCATCTATAAGTAATACATTTTGTGTGTGTGGGGCTAGTAGAAAAGATTCGCGTTTCGTGGGTATATCCCACTTCCTCAGGCAATAAAGAGGAACATATCACCAATGTGGTCCGGTACGTAGCCTGGAGCCTCTGTGACACCTTGTGCGTTGCACCTTGTTCGGAGTATGTAAATAAACTGATTTTTGCTTAAAACAGCAATTTTTTGTGTCTGTTTTGGAGGGGTAAGTCCACACCTACCTACTTCATTTTATCTATTTTAAAGAAATATTGTTTTTACCCTGTTGGCCCCTCTGTACTACTATTGCACCAACAGTACATGTTTTTGTGGAAATCCTGTGAATGTTAGTGGTTTCCTGCAAAACATGTACTATTTGTGGGCCTTGAGGACAGGGTTGGGGAGCTCTGGAGTAGAGCACTGGGGAAAGCACAAGGGCACCTCTAGCCATTTTGTCACTCAAGGCAAGAAAACCTGTGGCATAAAGGCAAAAGGGATATAAGAAGGCACATGGGACAGAAGGATCTCAAAGGGGCACAGAAGGAGGCAGAGGTGGCACAGGGGGACTGAAGGAAACACATAGAGACAGAAGGAGGCACAAAGGGAGACAGAAGGACAAACAAGGGGTCAGACATGGCACAAGGGACTGAAGAAGGCACAATGAGACAGAAGGAGGCACAAAAGGGACAGGAGGCGCAAAGGGGGGAAAGATGCACAAGGCACAGAGGTGGCAGCTGCCTGCAACTTACGCTAATAAGATGCAGCAGAAGCAAGTAATAGAACCACCACAGGGGCAGGGCTTAGTCCGGGGCAGGGCATAACTTGGAGGCGGGGCTTAATCCAGCAAAATGGCACCCCCCCCCCAGGACCAATGGCACTCCAGTTAATGATCTGTACTGCCTATGCCCCCCTGGGAAAACTTCAGCTGTTGATTATTAACTGTATTTCTGCTTTGTATCATTCTGAACAGATTCCACACACAGTATTACAACCAGTGAAGATTGTTTCTGTATGCTGGATCTGCTGGGCACAGTCCTCCATAGTAATGCCCCCAATGAGAACTGTTCTCTGTAAATGTCCTTTTCTTCATATAAAACATGAAAAGATGAAAGCCTCTGTATTGCTATTTGTTAGTAATTACTGGAAATATATGTGGCATTTAGAATTTTAGTTAACTTTGATAGTTGTCCTTTAAAGAAATGTTTTTTATAGTTTTGACAGGTCAGTAGATCTGGTCAATGAAATGCTAATAATTTGGCCTACATGCACATTTATTGCAAGTTCTATGCAACTTGGGACTGGGCCAATCAAATGCATTTTCTGACATTTCCAAACCAAATACAATTTTCATTAAAATCGTTTGCATGTCGAATTTGTTAGCGTGCTATTGACCGGTACAGGCCTGGGTGTGTGCAGGGGGCCACTCATAGGTTCTGTACAGTATGCTGAGCAAAGCTTAGTAGTAGGCTTTGTTCACATTAGCAAACGCGGACGGCCATGCGCTTGGAACGCAACGCGTACAAACGCACGCCATTTGCGTTTGTATGCATTGCGTGGCTGATCCCATTCACTGAAAGTGAATGGGAAAGCCACGTGTTTTTTGGAAGAAATGCATGCAGCATGCGGTCCCGGACCGCACTGGTCCGGAACGCATGCAGTGTGATCATCAGACAGTGCACTCTATGCACTGTCTGATGCAGTGCAAGTCGGCCTCCCGCACGCGTTCCCAAAACGCGGCTGGAAACACGTGCAGTGTGAACGGGGCCTTAGTTTGTCACTAATGTCACTTGGCTAATTATTTTACAAAAGTCACAGATTCACAGCAGGGCTGACCTTTCTAAATATCATAGTTCATGGAAACTTCAGAATAATTATATAAAAAAACATATTATGTTCATTAAAAATATACCTTTGTATCTATAAATAAATTAAAAAAAAATTCCTGCCAAGTTTCTACTTCCTGTTTGGAGCCTAGGCCGAAGACAAAACCATCGACGTCACGTGATTAAGCTAGACAGGAGTTGTGTTTGTTTGTCATCATTAGAGATGGTAAGTGGAACAAAGAGCGTCAGTGTTTTTGTCAAAATCTGCCTAGGGGCTGTTTCTTTACATTGTTTTTGAATAAAGCTGTTTTTTTTTGGGGGGGGGGGGGGGGGAATAACTGCCTTAGGAAATAATAGGCTTACTAAACGACAGAAGGCATAATAGTTCGGACGGCTATGAAGCAGACCCTTACGCAATCGCCTAAGTTGGCTGCCCCCATTCTGACATGGGCTTGGATGATTTACACAGTACTAATATACTTCCTGCTTACTCACCTTTGTTGGCAAGTAAGTGGGGTGTTTTTAGGTTAATTGCTAAACACGCAGGAAAATCAATGCATGCAGTCTTGCTTTACAGAGTCGATGATTCTTCCCCCCTGCTCTGTTCCCCACGAGAATCGATGCCTTGGAAGTAGCCGACTTACAGTGGCACACTAGCCCCGCACCCTTCCACCACATGATCACAGCACTGCCTTCTCCCCTTCATGACTTCTGCCTGACTGCTGCAGTTGGTGCAGAAGGTGGGACGGAAGTAACATTAGCTTGCCAGCTATCAGCAGGGCCGGTTCCAGACTTTTTGTTTCCTGAGGCAAACTTGTGAGGATGTGCCCCCCCTCTCTCCGATTTGGTACGGTCGCACAGCACCCAAAAAAATTTTACCCTGACTATAGGTAGGTAGCCAGGTATAGGTGCCCCCTTGTATAGGGAATCCCGGTATAGTTGCCCCATTATAGGTAGCTAGTATAGTTGCCCCCAGTATAGGTAGTATAGTTGCCCCAGTGTAGTTAGCTGGTATAGTTGTCCCAGCATAGTTAGCTGGTATAGTTGCCCCCAGTATAGGTAGCTGGTATAGTTGCCCCCATTATAGGTAGCTGGTATAGTTGCCCCAAGTATAGGTATTATAGCTGACCCAGTATAGGTAGTATAGTTTCCCCAGTATAGGTAGCTAGTATAGTTTCCCCAGTACAGGCAGTATAGTTGCCCCCCCCCCCCCGTATAGGTAGTATAGTTGCCCCAGTATAGGTAGCTAGTATAGTTGCCCCAGTACAGCTAGTATAATTGCCCCCCCATATAGGTAGTATAATTGCCCCCAGTATAGGTAGTATAGTTTCCCCAGTATAGGTAGCTAGTATAGTTTCCCCAGTACAGGCAGTATAGTTGCTCTGTATAGGTAGTATCATTGCCCCCCCCCCCCCCCCCCCCCCCTGTATAGGTAGTATAATTGCACCAGTATAGGTAGCTAGTATAGTTGCCCCAGTACAGCTAGTATAATTGCCCCCCCCCCCATATAGGTAGTATAATTGCCCCCAGTATAGGTAGTATAGTTGACCCCAGTATAGGTAGCCTGGAGAGGGTGTCAGCCAGGAAAAGGGAGCAGTGAGCAAAGTGGTAGGGAGGGGGTCAGACCCCACCTCACCTTGGTCCCCCCCCGTCCGTCTGCGCTCCCCCTCCAGCTAGTGTTGTGTATAAGTGTCAGGCAGCGGGCGGGGAAGGAATGATTCACCTCCTTCCACGTTCCAGGAGCTGCGTTCCACATCTCATCTCCTCCTCAATGCCGCCGACTGTACTTGCGGAAGATGTGGAATGCAGAGCCTGGATCGGAAGGAGGTGAGTCATTTTTTCCCCGTCCACTGCCTGACACACAACACAATGCAAAAAGCTGGAGGGGGAGCGCAGACGAGGGGACCCAGGTGAGAGACCTCCCTCTCCTTCGCTGTGCCCACTGCCCCCCCCCCCTTCCTGACTGCTACCCCCTCCAGCTCACCTCACGGCGGGCCCCCTCCCATGGCCAGGTGGGCGGCTGTAAACTGGGTGGTAGCAGGCCAGGCACACTTCTCTGGTCCTGCCTGGCACCACCCCTAGATTTCCGCTGCCTGAAGAAGATGCCTCACTTGACGTCATAGGTGGGCCGGGCCTGTCCATCAGCATGCTGCTTACATACCTCCCAACATTTTGAAATAAGAAAGAGGGACACTTAAGCCCTGCCCTGCCCCGCCACACACCTAACCACGCCCCCGGCACACCCCTTAGTCACATATACCATAAAGATCTCATACGAAAAATATGTTGTACTATAATTCACACCACACTGGTCTTTATGCTGAGCATACACGACTCGATTTTGCTGCTCGATTCCACGCCCGATTGTTTTCCACGCTCGATTCTGCAGGCGATTCTCTTATCTTTTGCTTGATTCTCTTATCTTTTCCCATTGTCCTCCATGCAGAATCGAGAGTGGAAATGATCGGGCCGGAGATCAGACATGTCGGAAATTATCTATCTAAATGGCTCAGAATCGAGCCGTGTATTCCCAGCTTTACTATCCTGGTGCATTTTCCGTCATATTAACATCTAAAAATAAGAAATATATCAATTTAAAGGATGGAAATTAGTATAGTATAGTAGAAATCAGTAGATGAAATACATATATTTACACAGCCCTGCACATCAGTCCTGAAAGAGGGACAAATAAAGAGGGACAGAGGGACATGGCTCCCAAGGAGAAACTGTCCCTCCAAAAGAGGGACAGCTGGGAGCTATGTGCTTATTGCAATGTCCTTCCGCATGCGCTGAAAAGGGAATTACATGGATCAGACACTGTCTCCTACTGACCTGAGGAAGCAGGGAAGTCCCATGAAACGCATTATAATTTTATTGGTGTCTAACAATAAAAATCTTAACCTCTTATCAAGAGGTAAGACTGTTTCCACTTACCTCCACTCACTACAATTCGGGCGTCTCCCTCCATCTTGAAATATGTAGCGATAGCCTAAGGGCCGGTTCACATTAGTGGTCGCCGTCCGGAATCGCCGTGCCGGAGCCGGACCGCATGCAGAACGGACGGAACGGACGCACGGCATAGCAATGAAAGCCTATGCGTCTGTTCACATGCGTCCGTTTTGTCCGGACCGGATCCGGACCGGATCCGGACTCCGGCATAAGACCCAACATGCGCTATTTTTTGGTCTGGCTCCTCCGGCAGCCGTATCCGGAGCGGAGCCGGACTGCACCATCCGGCCAATACAAACCAATGAGAACCGGAGAGCGCACAACACACTGGCTAAAAATCCGGATGTTCTACCCCACTTCCTATGCGTATTGTAGCGGCGATTTTGGATGGGGACACATGGGCAAGCATTTTGGAGTGGAGCAGCAGTGACTTTAAACGTGCTGGAGATGTTGGCAGTATGTCGGAGGTGGAGGTGAGTGCTAAACAGCGGAGGGCCTGATTCCACAGGTCCACCTTCTGCTGACCTCCCAGACCCCAACATTTTTATTCTATTTCTACTATCTTTTGCCAAACGGATCCGGATCGCATCCTGATGAACACCTGATGCAACCTGACCGGATCCGGATTGGATCCAGATCAGAACCGTACGGTTCCGATCTGGATCCGGTCCGGATCCGGTCAGGTCATCCGGTCCGTTTGGCAGAGAACCGCAAGTGTGAACCGGCCCTAATATGTAGTGTTGTACAATAACAAGTTAGGTATACACTTTAAAAAATACAACGTATGGCACAAGAGGGCACAGGAGGGTGCAGTCCAGCATATGATGAAATACAGTGGGTTGCAAAAGTATTCGGCCCCCTTGAAGTTTTCCACATTTTGTCACATTACTGCCACAAACATGAATCAATTTTTTGGGAATTCCACATGAAAGACCAACACAAAGTGGTGTACATATGAGAAGTGGAACGAAAATCATACATGATTCCAAATTTTTTTTACAAATAAATAACTGCAAAGTGGTGTGTGCATAATTATTCGGCCCCCTTGGATCTGAGTGCAGTCAGTTGCCCATAGACATTGCCTGATGAGTGCTAATGACTAAATAGAGTGCACCTGTGTGTAATCTAATGTCAGCACAAATACAGCTGCTCTGTGAGGGCCTCAGAGGTTGTCTAAAACAATATTGGGAGCAACAACACTGTGAAGTCCAAAGAACACACAAGACAGGTCAGGGATCAAGTTATTGAGAAATTTAAAGCAGGCTTAGGCTACAAAAAGATTTCCAAAGCCTTGAACATCCCACGGAGCACTGTTCAAGCGATCATTCAGAAATGGAAGGAGTATGGCACAACTGTAAACCTACCAAGACAAGGCTATCCACTTAAACTCACAGGCCGAACAAGGAGAGCAGATCAGAAATGCAGTCAAGAGGCCCATGGTGACTCTGGATGAGCTGCAGAGATCTACAGCTCAGGTGGGAGACTCTGAACACACCATCCCCACTGTCAAATATGGTGGTGGCAGCATCATGCTCTGGTGGTGGCAGCATCATGCTCTGGGGGTGCATCTCTTCAGCAGGGACAGGGAAGCTGGTCAGAGTTGATGGGAAGATGGATGGAGCCAAATACAGGACAATCTTGGAAGAAAACCTCTTGGAATCTGCAAAAGTCTTGAGACTGTGGCGGAGGTTCACCTTCCAGCAGGACAACTACCCTAAACATAAAGCCAGGGCAACAATGGAATGGTTTAAAACAAAACATATCTATGTGTTAGAATGGCCCAGTCAAAGTCCAGATCTAAATCCAATCGAGAATCTGTGGCAAGATCTGAAAACTGCTGTTCACAAACGCTGCCCATCTAATCTGACTGAGCTGGAGCTGTTTTGCAAAGAAGAATGGGCAAGGATTTCAGTCTCTAGATGTGCAAAGCTGGTAGAGACATACCCTAAAAGACTGGCAGCTGTAATTGCCGCAAAAGGAGGTTCTACAAAGTATTGATTTAGGGGGCTGAATAATTACGCACACCCCACTTTGCAGTTATTTATTTGTAAAAAATGTTTGGAATTATGTATGATTTTCGATCCACTTCTCATGTGTACACCACTTTGTAGTGGTCTTTCACGTGGAATTCCAATAAAATTGATGCATGTTTGTGTCAGTAATGTGACAAAATGTGGAAAACTTCAAGGGGGTCGAATACTTTTGCAACCCACTGTATGCTGTAATATGCCAGCTCATGCTAGCCACACAGTGGTAGATAACAATTCAGTAAATGATCGATCATCTACCTGGCAATAACGAATAAAGTTGGCCATACACTAGCAGATAGCCGTCTGACGACCCAAAAGAACGATCCCTCTCTGAGTGAAATCTGATCACAGTGATCAAATCTGTCAGTAATCAACTTGAAAAATCCACTAGTGTATAGGCACCTTAAAGGGAACCTGAGGTGAGCGATTCTGAAGCTATCATATTTATGTCCTTGTAAACAATGCCAGTTGCCTGGCAGTCCCGTTGACCTTCTGGCATACAAAGTGTCTGAGTCAAAACCCTGAAACGAGCATATGGCTAATGTAGTAAATCCTGAGATAGGGCTGGTGAACACCAAACTTTTTGGTAGCGTTTTCAAAATGGGGCTGGTGCACACCAGCGGTTTGAGGTTTTTAGCAAACCGCAAACGTGGCTCCTGCAGCATTTTTGCGGTTTGCAGATGCGTTTCTGCCTCAATGTAAAGTATAGGAAAGTGGAAAACTGCTCTGAAAAACGCTAGATCAGAGCGCTTTTCCAAGCGTTTTTGTTACAGTAGCTGTTCATGTTCAGTAACAGCTTTACTGTAACAATATATGACATCTGCTACACAAAAACGCTCCAAAAAACGCTAGGCATGTTTAGAAAACGTCTCTAAACATGCCTAGAATCGCTCTGAAAATCTGCTTCAAAAACCTCTAGCGTTTTGCAGCTCTGCTAGAGGTTTTTGGTGTGCACTGGGCCTTAGCTGAGTCAGGCCCAGTGCACACCAAAAACCTCTAGTATTTTTGAAGCAGATTTCAGAGCCATTCTAGGCATGTTTAGAGATGTTTTCTAAACATGCCTAGTGTTTTTTGAGCATTTTTGTGTAGCAGATTAGGGCTCTTTCACATTAGACAACGCGTGCAGGAGCCTTTCTCCTGCACGGGTTGTCTGCCTGCGGCTTGTCGTCAGGTATCTGCGGTGCGACGCAATCAGCGGCGGTAGCTGGTAATTAAACGCAACGGAAAACGCCGGCTCGCGGGTGCGTTGGATGAAAAACTGCGCCCAGGTGCGTCGGACCCGCAACGCATCGAAACGCAGCGTCGGGTGTGAAAGATAAAATGAAAGTCCATGGACTTTCATCTTACCTTGGTTAACGCAAACGGCTGCCGTTTGTGTTAACACACAAAATCTGCCCTAATGTGAAAGAGCCCTTACAGATATTGTTACAGTAAAGCTGTTACTGAACAGCTTCTGTAACAAAAACGCCTGGAAAACAGCTCTGATCTAGCGTTTTTCAGAGCGGGTTTTCACTTTCCTATACTTTAACATTGAGGCAGAAACGCCTCAGAAATCTAAAAAATGCTGCAGCTCCCAAGTTTGCGTTTGTGGAAAAAACGAACCGCTCTGGTGTGCACCTCCCATTCACTTTTATTAGCCAAGCGGTTTTCCCCCTGCAAGCGTTTTAAAAAACGCTCCAGAACCGCTCCGGTGTGCACCAGCCCTCAGAGTACTTGATTTGCAGCATGCTTGTTCAGGACCTAATGCTAAAAGTATTACAGACACCTGATCAGGAGGACTGCCAGGTAGTGGTGCTCATTACGAGTAGCTACGCTCTCTTAGCTACCGGTAATCGAAATTTAAATGAGTTTGGGCTACCAGTGGCCGGGGGTTAACTTACCCAGGCGCTGATGCGCTCCATTTGCATCCCATTCCACATCACTCCGCATCAGCGCCTGGGTAAATTAATTCCCCCCTTGGCCATGGGCAGGCCGAATTTAAATGTCCATTACCGGTAGCTATGAGGAATAGCTACTCGTAATGAGCATTGCTACTACCAGGAAACTGGTATTGTTTAAAAGGAAATAAATATGGCAGCCTCCATATCACTCTCACCTGGGTTCACTTTAATTCTCACTTTCTCTAATTTATTGAGCCTTATGCCTGCCTGGTACACACGATGCAATTTTCCGTCAGATTGATGGTCGAATCAGTGCGATCAGATTTCAGATCGTTTTTTTCTGATCAATTTTGTACAGAAGTTATCAGGATAATTGATCAGACATCAGATCGGACCTGTCGGAAATAATCGTTTCGACTGTCAATCTGACGGAAAATTGCACGGTGTGTACCAGTCATTGTATTTCAGCAGAAATCTAATCAAGAATTGGTTAAACGGCTTGCATACTTCTCGATGCATTACAACGCAATGCAGCCGTCCATTCCCCACCATTCTCCCCAATTCCCCCAAAACGGTAAAGATTTTCCAGTATGCCTGACCACCCTTTCAATCGTTAAACTGTCTAAAGCTGGGAACACACGATGCAATATCCCATTTGATCAACGGGTGATCAGATAGGAAGTTGTAGCATGTGTACATGTCCAAACTGCTCTGGATCGATAAAGGGATTCTTTTTTTCCGATGATAACTTCCTAAAATCGATCCCTTTTTCAATCGGAAACAGATCGGACGTGTCGGAAATAATCGCCCGATTCCCACCGATTGGATGGAAAATTGCATATGTTCCCAGCATAACATTGATGGAAAATGTTTTGATTGATCACGATGAAGGCAACAGATGCCCGTCAGATTGAATGATAGTGGCTGTACTGGCAGTGATATTCCGTACATAAACTGCCAGGCTGTCAGTGCGGTTCAGTTTGTGCAGAGCTGGAGTCCCTGCATAAGTAACGGGACACTGTAGCATGTGAATGACCTATGGAACGTTCTCAGACAAGCCTGCCTGTGCTGTGTGGAAATACATGCAGAAATACACTAGTATTGGCTGAGCAGCCTGTGTGTCTCTCTGCCTACACAGCCTGGTCTCTGCATCAGCTGCATTCTTCTCTCATCATCCAGCCTCCTATATGTTTTATATTTCCCCTCAGCAGTCACACAACTGTAGCTCTTCTTCTCTCTGTCTCTCTCTCTCCAGCCTCTACCCCCTTTCCCATGTCTCTCCCCTCCCTCTCCTCTCTGCCTGCCCCCCCCTTCTCTGTCTCTCCTCCTCCTCCTCCTCACCCCCCTCCCTGCTCAGCCCAGCATAGCAAAGGAAAAAGCAGCCAGGAAAGAGAACTGAGAGCGGCCTGTCTGTGCTGGGAGAGAGGCCCCCTCATGTATCACTAGGGAGAACCACAGCTTCTGATCTTCTCCTCTGTGTCACCCTCCTCACCACAAGGACCAGGGCTCCCCAACCTGCTGGCAAGCCTGAGGAGACAGCAGAGCTGAGCCCCACTGCTGAGCCATCACCAGACCTGGGATCCAGACACAAGACTGCTCTCAGCACCCAACCATATTGGAGGAGCACCCCAGCAAAGGAGAGGAATGACCCCATAACTCTTCCAGGGCCTTCAGGCTTTTTTTGGACTGTGACTTTTGTCTGTCATGTTGTCCCAGGGAGACAGGATCCATTCCCTGTGAAAGATGGAGCCCTCCCAGCGTGTGTGGAATATACATCTTATTTTCGCCCTCTGGGCTTTCATTGCAGAGTGAGCGGTTTCCTAAATATTTACAGAAGGAAGGAGGGGGAGAGGATGACAGGTTGCAGGTTTTCCTGGCTACTCTGGTGCCTCTTGATTTGTTGCACGTACATCTAAATCTATGGACTGCATTGCCTTACGCTGGTGTGGTCCGCCTGCATCTGGAGGTAGCTGCACGCTTTCTGAATGACAGTATTTAGCTGCCAGCGCAGGGAGATACTTTGCATGGAGGCATCAAGGGAGTGCTGCTGCCTGGGACAGGCTGGGAGCTGTCATACCCCTCCCGTTAGTCTGTAGCTGAAGGTTAGCTGGACAGCAGGAGGGAGGGAGGGGGGGGGGGGGCCTTCAGAGCGAAAGGTGGTGGAAAGCGAGGGGGATCGTGAGGCGCAAATAGAGAAAAGTCCCAGGCAAACTCCATCTTGACAACATGGCTTCCCCTGTCAACCAGCAGTTGCTGCATCATACAGAGGTGAGGTGTGATGGCAGTGGGGACTCTAGCAGTGTAACGGTGAAAATTAACAGACAGCACCACCAAGGCCCATCCAGGCGCTGTAAGTACAGCATATCATCCAGCTGCAGCTCGGGGGAGTCAGGGGTAAAAAAAGGTGGAGGAGCCGGAGGAGTTCGGAAGCAGAAGAAGCTCCCTCAGCTTTTTGAAAGGTCTACGTCTAACTGGTGGAACCCCAAATTTGACTCCAGTAACTTAGAGGAGGCTTGCGTAGAAAGATGCTTCCCACAGACGCAACGCAGGTTTCGCTATGCTTTACTGTACCTGGCAGTATCTGCACTCCTGTGGAGCATCTACATTGGTGTTCACATGAAGTCCAAACTGATTACCCACCTCATACCAGCCCTGTGCTTCCTTCTGGTGTGCCTAGGCTTCTTTTGTTTTACATTCACCAAACCCTACTCTCGTCACTGCACAGCTATCTCCTTGCTAGTCACTCTGCTGGTCTTTACTCTGACTCTGGCCTCCCAGTTCCAAGTATTGACTCCTAGTTTTGATCAAGAAGACTCCTCCAACTTTACTTCCATCCAATTTCATGGTTCTCATGGTTCCACATCTTGCCTATCCCAGGTGGCCAGCTTTTCCATATGTGTGGAGGTCTTGATCCTACTCTACACCGTCATGCACTTGCCCTTGTACCTCAGTGCCTGTCTTGGAGTAGCTTACTCTATCCTTTTTGAGACCTTTGGTTACCATTTTCGAGATGAGGGCTGCTATGTTCCTTTGGTGGGTAGGATGGCTCACTGGGAACTACTGAGCAAAGCGCTATTGCACTTGTGTATTCATGCTATTGGAGTCCACCTCTTCATCATGTCTGAAGTGCGATCCCGCAGTACTTTCTTAAAAGTTGGTCAATCCATAATGCATGGCAAAGATCTGGAAGTGGAGAAGGCCCTTAAGGAACGGATGATTCACTCAGTCATGCCACGGATCATTGCAGATGATCTGATGAAACAAGGGGATGATGAAAGTGAAAACTCTGTCAAGCGCCACTCCGCTTCCAGCCCAAAAAATCGCAAGAAGAAGTCCTCCATTCAAAAGACTCCCATAGTCTTCAGACCCTTCAAGATGCAAAGGATAGAACAAGTGAGCATTCTCTTTGCAGATATTGTGGGATTCACCAAGATGAGTGCCAACAAGTCCGCTCATGCTCTCGTTAGTCTTCTCAATGACTTGTTTGGACGTTTTGACCGCCTTTGCGAGGAGACCATGTGTGAAAAAATCAGCACGCTTGGGGACTGCTACTATTGTGTTGCAGGCTGCCCAGAACCTCGCCCAGACCATGCCTACTGTTGCATTGAAATGGGTCTTGGTATGATTGAAGCCATAGAGCAGTTCTGCCAGGAAAAGAAAGAAATGGTCAACATGCGTGTTGGCGTACACACTGGCACAGTTCTCTGTGGTATCCTGGGCATGAGGAGGTTCAAGTTTGATGTATGGTCAAATGACGTCAACCTTGCCAACCTCATGGAACAGCTGGGCGTGGCAGGCAAAGTGCACATTTCGGAGAAAACGGCAAAGTATCTGGATGATCGCTACATCATGGAGGACAGCTTGGTGGCCGAACGTGTTGGGCAGATTGTCGCAGCCGATCAGCTTAAAGGTGAGAACATATCTCTTTTTTTGTTTTGTTTATTTATTTTTAGCATGATCCCACTGGTGCCTCATGGTTCATGAGAAAGTCTATCCGAATAACGGTCTCCTTCTTTCCTGTGTGTTTAGAAAAACGTGGACTTAATTGTCCTTTGCAGCAGCAGCAGTATTTGCCGCAATGTGATTTTAGAACAAAACTGACATAATGTCACCTGACTAACTTTCTATTATAGGAGGCTGAAGCACCACAATCATAATTAAATTATCAAGGATTATTCCTCAGCTGAATTCTCTCTCTCACTATTCCAGCATATTGTGTTAAGCTATTGTGGTATCACTTAATGAAGATGAGTATTCCCTTTGAACGGGAAAGCTGGAAAGGATTTTGCTCATAATCTGGCATCAAGAAGTCATATTATATTAGATATGTATCCGAGGCTGCCTGTTGTAATATTCGGAATCGTAAAATCCAAGTCGCACTTTTTCTGATTCTGGTCTCATCTTCTTCAGTTGGAAGCTGAGATGTTATGCAGAGACCAGCGCTCTTCATTCATACTGTTGTAATATCTGACTGGCTACTTTGATGGATAAGTGGTTAACATTATTGTCTTCAAGTTACTAGGTTTATCACCCATCAAAGACAACATGCGCATGGAGTTTGTATGCTCTTCCCATGTTTGCGTGGGTTTCCTCCAAACCATACTGATAGGTTAAAGCTATTGGTACAGAAGTAGGGCAGTATTACTTTCTGTAAAATACAATAACTTATAGTTACAAATACTTTAGTTGTTTCCTCTCTCTTCCTGTCCAATGACAATTTCCATTATTGCTCCTGAGGTGTTTGTGTGGGTTTCCTCCTGGCCCTCCGGTTTCCTCCCAAAAACATAAAAATAAGTTAAAGAATACATTAGCCCTTGTAAAAATTAAAAAATGGTGGGAGCAGGCAAGCTCAGCTCATGCCCACCGCTACCCCCGTTCTCCTTCGTTAATGCTTCCTGGTCAGGAGGGTCGGTGCACACTGTGCCGGCGACGTGTGTCCTTGATCACGTGTCTCCACAACCAGAATCGATCTGTTATGACGTAGTGCGCATGCGCAGAGCACTCTCCCGGCCGCGTGAGATCAAGGATGCCCGTTGGCCGAATTACATTTGGGGGTGGGTGGGGGATGGAATTAGGCATTGACGGAGGGGGGTGAAGGAGAATGGGGGCAGCAGTAGGCATGGGGAAAGCCTAATACACATGCTTGCCATCCTTGTTTTTGAATTTTTAGAAGGGATAAAGTGTCCTTTAGTTGGTTTCCCCTAAAATTGACCTTAAAGCCTGGTACACTTACAACAAAGATTGGCCAACCATGGACCAATTTTACTACCTCCACGTAGAGAAAATTTGGGGGGGCAAGAGAAAAAGTCACTTCAGTGTCTTGAGACAAATTAAGGCCCACACGGGCGTTCAGGGGACATCTCGCTTAGATGATTCTAAGTGCTTTTCTGCAAACGAGCAGAGAAGTGTTTGGCATCGATTCCTGTCATATGGTTGTTGTGACACGTTTTGAGCCACTAAAGGGGACATGGAACTGCCGAAAGTAGCTGATCCTGGATGCTATGTAGCGACCAGGAAAAATTGAGAGCTTCCAAGCATCTTTCAGAACGCTTGTGCCTCGAAAAGCACTTGGCCAATGTACCTGAATGGGATGGAGCACACCAGAGTTATGAGCTGCTCATTTCTGATTAGAACACTTTACGGAAGAAAAACATGCAGGCATAAATCATACTCAACCATCAGAATGCAGCTTGCTTAGGACAGAGAGGAACACAGAGTGAATACAGGAAATCACAATATCCTAGAGACCTTCACATCATTCTGCAGACAGTGACATCTTGTGGTTTCTTTACTATACTGCAGTTTAAAGTAATTCTGTTGATATTGCCAAGTTTTTTCTCAGCCAGTCGCTTTTCTTGCTGCCACGTTTAGAGCCCTAGGGGGATAGAATGTGGCTGCGAATGCCGCACCAACTCCAGAAGCTGCATTCAGCATCTGGGAAAACTCGATTGACCCCAGCACTTGATTAATCGATGGTAAACGACGAGATTAATGCTCCCATCCATCTCATCCCCAGCAGTAAATGACAGAGACAAACGCCAGCAGCCGTCCATCTGAACCGCCCCTTACAAGTCACTGAAAAAAAATCTGTCAAGTTCCATTGTATGTTATAGCTAACTTAATTAGCAATGTACTGTGTTTTGTGCTTGGCAGGTCTGTACTATTTTGCAATGGGTAAATTGAAAGTTTGTGCCTGTCAGCATCCTATAGCTCGTTATTCCAAAGTGGCTGGGAGTTCCCCTTTAGTTGCCGAGCTGGCCACAAAGAGGGGAGTTTGAACATTCCACATCCTACTGTTCGGTCTATCCAAGCTGCGTCTGACACTTGCACAGGTAGTCAGTTAATAAAAACATGAACAATGCAAAAATGGTTTATGAGCGCTGCAAAAAAACTTGTGAATTGCAAATTATGATAGCTTTCACACTATATGCATTGAAAACAGCACAGGATTGAATTCAGAATTTTATAGGTTTCAGTATTTGACTAGGATAATTAAATGATAGTAGTATTCATTTAAAAAAAAGTTAGTTACTTACCCACGTGGAAGGAAACCTTTGGATGGCCCAGAGGCTTCCTTCTAGGTGAGTAAATATGGCTTTTAAAGTGGACCTAAACTCTGAACTTCCTCTCTGCTCTAAAAGGCAGGCAACAGCATAATAACCTTTAAAGAAAAACATTTCTATGTTGCAGCTTATACAAATCCTGCAAAACATCTGCAGTGTGTCTACTTCCTGCTTTCACTGAAGCAGACCTAGGGTTAACAGCCTGTGTTTACAAATTAGATTCTC